>NW_015552740.1:220864-228250 GCF_001515605.1 Sinocyclocheilus anshuiensis | reverse complement strand
TCCCCTTCCTTTGCCAGCTGACAAATTGATTCTTTCTTAATGTGCTCCTGCTGCGAATGCATTAAGAATAGAAAAAGGGAAAACTGAATGTGGTGATCAGTTGAGTAAGGAGATGGATTCCAGAGCCCGCTAACGGAAACAAACAAACTGAACCAGAACTGTTTTTAATTTCCTCACTTAATTCCTTTGTAACTTTTGTTGCATCACAGAGAAACCTTCGCAAAAAGATGAGAGAAGCTCGCTGTATCTAGCGGATTACAATGCTTGTGCTTGCCAGTGAGTGACCAGCCATGATTGACCTGTTAAAAGGTGAGGATCAGGATAAACCGCATGGATACGACAGAGGTGGGTCATCTGATACAGCCAGGTCTGTCTGGGTCACTGCGTTTAGAAAGGAGGAAGTGATGGAGACTATAGTGCGGTGAACGTATAGCTGATTAGTTTGTGGTTTTGTCTGTCTGCCAAATGCGTAATCACGCTGTTCTTGTAGAAAGCGCATGCTTAAAGAGAGGCACAGGTCAGTGATGTCTAGGGAGTTTGGTGCCTAGCTTTAGTCTATTGTATTAATTTAAATTAATAGTGGCGATTAATTAATAGTTCCTGAGATGAATGGATCTGCTAAGTGGGTTCAGTCTGTGCCTTTAAGGCACGGCTGATGGTGATGTATGAAGAATAGTCGGTGTATAATTGCAGCATGTTCATGTCATTGTATTGTGGGAAGTATTTTTACAGGATTAAGTGTCTGGAATTTCATCTTCTATGCTGACAGGTTTTCTATTGACCGTATGAACATAGAGCGAGAAAAAGGTGTAGTGCAGTCAGTATGCATTTCAACTTTTGTGATTATCTAACACAACCCTTTTATAAAGGATCAGATTGAAAACTAGGACATTTTTTGTGCAAATTAAGGCTATGATGTGTACTACAAGACCTTAGCATATATCATTTGACATTGAACAGGGCCTACTTTTTGAGCTACCTGTGTCACCAAACTAGCCTGTATAACGTTATTTCATCTGTGAAACATAAAAGAGATATTATGAAAATGTCTTATGCTGCATCCAAAATTGCATACTGCATACTAGGTACTATGTTTGGTTTTAACCTTGCTTTTCAACGTTAAATAAGTATGTTTACAGTATATATGAATTTGTCTAGTATGAATTCAAATTGCCATATTTTCACTGTCATGTGACCTACCAGTGTCCGTTGTCGTTTCACTGCCATTCACAAATCCTCTCCCGTGGCCTCATGAGACAGTAAAGTGTCCATCAGATGCGCACTTCAGAATCTCGCCGGATGTAATAAATCATCTGATAACTTTTCGACTACTGTTTTAAGAATAATATGAATTCGGATATACTACTCATAGGCATATTCAGATGAAGGGTTAATGTTTGACTTGCACTGCATAAACAGAAACAATGTAAACATTCCTCTAAATATCTTTGTTTGTGTTCAGCAGAAGAAAGAAAGTAATACAGATTTATAATGATGTGAGGGTGAGTAAATGATGGCAGAATTCAGTAGCGGCTCGTCGGGGGAGGCACAGCTTCCCCAAAATTTTGAGGTGAAAATGGGAGGAGGACGATTTAATGTTAATAAAATTCACAATTCATTTTAGTTCATGTCTCAGAATGTGTATTTTTTTGTTTGTAATTTCACAGCTGTAATACTATAACATGTTACTGAAGTTGGAAAGCGCCGCTTTTCTATCGCGAATGTGCCGAATCTGCTAATTGTAATTACAACCGCTAGGTGATAGAGAAGGGGAGGGGGAGGCCGGGGGAGAGCTGAGCTCTCGTGCCTCCGTTGGTAAAAAAATGAATGTTCATTTTCAGCGCTGAGAAGTGTTGAGAAAAGAAACCTCGCAGGGGAGGCTAGCCTCCCTTCTGGTATATCAACCAATCATCATAGAGACGTAAATTAGGTGATATTAGTTTGAACGTCTCCCGCTGCGCTGATAATGTACCAAGTACTTATGTACTTATTGAATATTTGATCGCCAACAGATTTACCAAGTTGTCATTCAAACAGTATATATACAAATTAAAAATAAAGGGAGAACACGCCTAAGCTGGATATATAGGCTACAGCAGTTGACTTAATTAAATAGCACAACAGGCAGCTCTCTTTTAACACAGACTTTTAAAAAGGGATGGATGTTTGCTTCAAGTGATAGGCCAGGTAAGTGAAGTTATATTATCTTGCTGTATGTGTGTCGTTTTCTTTACGTGTTCTGACTAAAATCAACCAAAAAGCCATTTTAAAGTGGTTAAGCAAATAATAATAATAATAATAATAATAATTGACAGGGATCCCCATACCAATATATTTAGTGTGCCTCCTCTATTTTAAAACCCACGAGCCACCACTGGCAGAATTAAGACTCTCTAAGTCACCGTACTTGTTGTTTTGATGTTTTTCTTTCTTCAGAAAATTAAAGTATAAAGTTTTCTCTCATTTTATGTATTCACACATGTGAAAACTAATGCGTCAGATGTAGGAAATGATAGTTCTGAAGCGCTGGAATCACCCGGTGCCACTCAGTGGTTCTACCTGACTAATCCACTGGCCATCTGGCTTTTATTTAATAAGAGAGGGACGCTTTCGGTTTTCTAGCCAAGAGAGACTGAGCCTATCGATCTGCACTCACACTCATCGAAAAAAACAATCAGACCTCATCAGGAGCTTCACGTATATGTGCTATTATGACATCATCACCTGTGCCCAGGAGAACTGCACCAATTAACCACCAGCCGACTCCTCTCTGAGCTGTGAACAAACAAGCCCAGCTTTGTACAGCGAAAAGGCAATTTACCCAGGACTCAATGCTTCACTTTTCAGGCACCACAGCTGATTCTAATCTTTCATCATTCTCACTTTTGCCAATTTCAAAGGTACCATCTTAAAATAATTGCTTATTAAATCAACATTAACCTTTTGACACCATTTTCCAAACCTGAATGGCTCTACTGAAGCTAAAGAAATTACACAAACTTGTTCCTTTTGTTCTTTATTTCTATTCCTATTATTAGGGCATTTTTTCACTTAAAGGGATAGTTCACCCAAAAATGAAAATTCTGTTATTAATTACTGACCCTCATGTCGTTCTAAACCCATATTTTTGATGCTTTCTGAGAACTCTCTGACCCTCCCATAGTTGATCGTGGTAATTACATTGCTGTCTATGGGAGGGTCAGAGAGCTCTCAGAAAGCATAAAAAATATCTTAATTTGTGTTCTGAAGATGAACAGAGGTCTTACGGGTTTAGAACGACATTAGGATGAGTAATTAATGACAGAATTATCATTTTTGGGTGAACTAACCCTTTAACATTGAACGTAATGCTACATGTTTCTCTCCTCTTAGTAATTCTGTCTGAATTGGTAGAAGCAGTACACTGTAAAATACAATTACTTGGGCTTACTTAAAAAAGCATGCAAACTGATTGCCTTAAAAAATCTAAGTAAAGTGAAATAGGAATAGTATGTTGTACTGACAAATGCTTAGTATAGTTTACTTACACAAGAGTTCTAGTAACTATAAAAGAACTGTGGGGGGTACTCGATCCTTTACTTTTGGTTTACTTTTGACTTAGTAGTTACTCACTGACTCCCAGAGTGCATTGCGGCATGAATAAATCATGCAATTGCTTTGTTTTACCGTTGTTGTTTTTATTTGCCAATTTTATTTGCTGTCTTGTGTCAGTAGTAGCACAACAAAAAGAGCAAATATAATGGTTAGTTATATTTAATAAAAATTAATAAAATTGAATTGTTACCATTGTTGTGATTCGCGTGCTAAATGTTGAAGTCTGTGTTTGACTCAAGCATATTACCACAGTATTAAAGGATTATATCAACCCAATTAAAAGCTTCTCAAGGTGTTTAGAAAAACAATGAAAATGTAAAAGATCATTAATAAACATGAAAAATACACTAGCTAATGATTTAATTAGAAGACAGGTTACCTTCTGAAAGCAACCACTTATTACTTTTCTTCCCTTGAAATCAAATAAATCTGATTTCATGATGCATTGCTACATCGATTGGAAGAAAATTATATTAATATAAATAAAGTTAGTAAATAAACTCTAATCATTATAATGACACATTTTAGGAAAA
Organism: Sinocyclocheilus anshuiensis; assembly: GCF_001515605.1. NCBI lineage: Eukaryota > Metazoa > Chordata > Actinopteri > Cypriniformes > Cyprinidae > Sinocyclocheilus > Sinocyclocheilus anshuiensis. The sequence goes on along the minus strand of NW_015552740.1, from coordinate 224,123 downwards.
TCAATATCAATTTATGAAGTTAGCTTATGTGATGTTCTCTCAAATATCTCAGTTGTATTGAAAATTCAACATTCAAGATGACTTTGGGAAACGAGTGAATGCAACTAGTGAAAGATAACTGCAGACATGGAGAAAATGACTGAAAAGTCTATTAAGAATTGACCCACCTCAAAAACTCTTTTTCTTTTCTTCTTCTGATTTTATATTGTACATTAGCAACATATTAGTGCACTGCTGCCTCTCACTGGTTTATTAATGTTATTTATTCCTTTGGTTATTGCACGGACTGGTTTTGCCATGCTGCATAGAAGGGAAGTAGGCATGAATGCAGGATTAGATGCCTTACTATTTTCACTTGTAGCTAGTCTAATTGATGAAAGCGTGTGTGTGTGTGTGTGTGTGTGTGTGTGTGTGTGTGTGTGTGTGTGTGTGTGTGTGTGTGTGTGTGTGTGTGTGTGTGTGTGTCTGTGTCTGTGTGTGTTGGTGTCACTGATGATGTTAATTGACCAACAGGTCAGGGCAGTAATGAGAATCTAATCAGTCGGAACAGGCATTTTAATCCATTAATCTGAGCTAAGCCTCCCCATCAACAACATGCTTTAAATCCGTTTATCAACACGCTAACGTGTGTCAACTTTCCAGGCTAATGAATGCCAAAGCTGTATGTACAAGAATCATCTATGTCTCTCTTTATTTACTTTCAACAGTAGAACTACAGCCTTTCTGAACTGATACAAACCCAACCCAAGACCTCTGTTTGTGTTGTGCCATATATGTGAGGGATGCTAGGTAGCATGATACACCTGACATACCGAGAGTTATGAATATGCTTTAAAATGCTGGACAGGATGCCATGCTCATCAAACTTTAAACTTCACAGGAACAAAAGGAAGAATAGAGACATTATTCTTCATTGACAGAGTGCAAGCCTCAGCAAGCATCGGGCACAGAAAGGTCTAATTTATTGACGAATACTGAATTTCAAAGTTTTGTTCAGTGCTTTTCAGCTGTCCAAAATAAACATATTCTGAAATAAATTTTAAACGTATCATTTTACCCTTGTGAGAGGAAAACGAGTTCAGAACCCACCCAGTGATGTAAAACAAGGGGCTTTTGGATAGTACTAGAGTATGTTTGAACATATGAATGATTATACGTCATTCATTCTTTTCCCAAATGAAAACACACACACACACACACACTTAAACCTGTGCCCAAAACCCATCTAAAACCTTTAAAACAACCGACCTTGGCTGCATTTCCCAAAAGCATCGTAAGCTTAAGTACATCATAGACCCATTGAACCCAATGGAATGATGATCAACTTAGGCTTACAATGCTTTTTGGAAATGCAGCCCTTATCAATTTGGGCATGCTGGGAGACCAGCAAACCACTTTAGGCTGTTCTAAGCTTGGTCAACATAGTGTTACACTAAATGTGCAGGTTGTACATTAGAAAAGGGAGGCGTATCATTGGTAAATTTAATCTCAGTTTGAAGAGAGTCATTGAGATATGTGTTGTTCATGGTGTATTCTTCATTGATCATGCTTAATCATGGCCTCTTGTTTTTGTGCACCAGAGCATGTTGTGCATTATCACTGCCATTGACCTATGAGAGATATCTGATACACTTAAGATTGGAAAGTTAATATGTCCGTGTAACCCCACACCTCTGGAGCACTGAATGGGACCCACACAGCGAGCCACTGAATGTGAGGTGTAGGTTTAAAAGTTGGTCTCTGATGTGCATTTCCCATCTTTTGGTAGTGACCTTTCTGAATCAAAATTGTTTTGGGGTCATGTCATCTCCTACGTCCTTAGAAACTGATTATGCAGTGTCAACCAGAGCTTAGTACTAAATGTCAACAGTGTATTCAAGCTGAAATCACACTCATCTGATGATTTGTATCAGATTTCAGCCATTTGTTTGCCACTATGAGGTTTTCCACAATGGATGCTTTTTAATGGAGGCTTTTTGATGCACTTTTCTGCACAGTTTTCTAGGCTTATGGAAGTGTTTTACATTTATTGCATTAGTGAATTAACACCTGCTCTTATTCAATTTTATGCACTGTTAATGTACACAGATATACGTGGAGCGAGAAAGGCCACCTGTTGCTTCAAGCTGAAGATGACACTTTTTTTTTCCTTCCACAGATCTTGTATGAACTGTGATAATAGGGTGATCATTTGTATTCAAATGTTTGAATGAGTACAGTAACATAAAATATCAGTGTTTTGACGACATTTAAAAAATAAAGGCTCTAACAAATTAGCAATTTGGAGATGTACGAATCTTTAGGAATAATCTGACAACTGTCCAGAACTGAAATTGCTAGAATTAATTTTTTTTTTTTATTACTAGAGCTCAGTGAGATTTCATAATTAATTTTCTGCAGCCTCTGACATGACGTGACCCCTGAAATATTTTAAATCAGAATTTTTAAATATTCTTTGAAACATACACTTTCAAGAACCATATTGTACTGTGTACAAATACCTATGAATGTGAGCGCTATTACATTGGTGATAAAAGGGTAATAAAAACAATCAGTTCCTGCTCTCAAATCTAGCTGCAGTTATTAACAACTAATATTTAATCAGATGTGCTGCCATCTTGAGATTTAGAAAAAGAATCACAAATACGTTCTGACTATATCCATCTTTCACAGAGCTGGAGGTTTGTAATGAGCAGGAAATGAAACTCAAATGGCAGCATAGTCACGCACAAGCAATTTTACAGTCGCAGCGTGATGGGTGGAGATTTCGAGGGTGAACGTAAAAGAAAATTACTGATCTAATTTCGTTACCTGCTGAAGGTGTAGTTCTTTTTTTAGTCTATTTTTTTCCCCTCTGCATCAACCCACATATTGAGTATCAGAATATCTGCATTCATCGGTGTGAGCAGAGGTGCAGTGGTGTGAAATTGATCTTTGGAGGACCTTTAATCTCGGGCTTGATTGCACTATGCGTCGACACAGCGAGCACAGTGCTGGATTTCCAACCGACACCTAGCGTATGCCCTGATTATGCAAATGACATGCCAATCAGCTTCAGTTCTCTGACTAGTGCACAGCAAACAGGTCACCTTGTTCAAAAGCCTCCCTCTCTCTAATAATGATATGGATTGTGGTTTTATTTAAAGGGGGCATAACACACACAGTTTTACCCAATCTCAAGTTAATCTTGAGTACCTATAGAGTAGTACTGCATCCTTCATATCTCCAAAAAGTCTTTAGTTTTATCATATTTATAAAA
>NW_015552740.1:220345-220852 GCF_001515605.1 Sinocyclocheilus anshuiensis | reverse complement strand
AAAACGCTCTTCTGGGAGAAATGCCCATATAAGGAGTTCCACCCTTCATTACGTCATGAAGAGCCACGATCGAAAAAAACTTGTAAGAAACCCGGAAGCACAGAAATACGTGTTCTACGTCCAAATCGTTTTTTTTTTTTTCTTTTGGCCATGTTTAGCATTAGAATCCAACTCTTTAACAGTGTAAACAACTCTGAATGCATGAAACAGCATTGTACCCCCGCTTTAAGATTTGGGGCCAGTTTTACTAAACAGGGCAAATTAGCGCGAGAGCGCAATTCCAAAACAGCAGCGATGGGAGAGGAAATTTCTGCGGGTGATTTACTAACAATGGGCAAATTAAAGAACACAGACGCAACATCTCATTTACATATCGACCAATGCAATATACCAAGCGCAGCACAATTTAGTGTAGTTGCAAATAAAGAATAAATAAATAAAGAAGCCACAGTACGTTGAAAAGAACCGGAGGCCAAAATATGAAATTTTAAAAAGTAAAAAATACAA
>NW_015552740.1:216939-220197 GCF_001515605.1 Sinocyclocheilus anshuiensis | reverse complement strand
GGACAAAGCCGAGCTCCTGGAGGCGTGCCGTGGGCGGAGCTAAAGAGTGACGAGCACTTGTGCACCGAATGCCAACAAAACAGACATTTGATGCCGTTTCACTTATCGTCTGCAGTTCTGAATCATGACCAGGATCTTTTATAGCTGGGAGCGCTGCTGCCGGATGAAGCGCGTTGATGGACGCGATATCGCTCTCGCTCTGGTCGATGCGTGCGCCGGCACGCTCTTCTGGGAGAAATGCCCATATAAGGAGTTCCACCCTCGTTTACGTCATTAAGAGCCACGATCGAAAAAAAACTCTCCGAAACTTGTATGAACCCGGAAGTAAGATTTTTAGCACAGAATGGGCAAATTAAAGAACACAGACGCAACATCTCATTTACATATCGACCAATGCAATATACCAAGCGCAGCACAATTTAGTGTAGTTGCAAATAAAGAATAAATAAATAAAGAAGCCACAGTACGTTGAAAAGAACCGGAGGCCAAAATATGAAATTTTAAAAAGTAAAAAATAGCATGGCTTGGCAAACGATATGTTCAGATAATGTGTTCTTCTGGCATTCTAAATAAATTAATACGTGTGGAAAAATCCTCTCCCTTCTACCACGCACTCTCTGTTCTTTTCGGTGTCTCCTCCTAGCAACAACAATTGCAGCCATTCCAAGCGCAAAATATTTTAAGATATGCTTTTTTGGAGCATTAAATAGTGGCGCAAATGCCAGTAATTTGACGAGCGCAAATGTTAGTAAAACACGTTGCGTGATTCATTTGAATACTCTCTTCCAATACATTTTGCATCTGAAAGGGAAACTCCTACAAATGCATATTCAATAAAGTCAAGCACAAAAATAACTGTGTTCACGCCTTTTCAGCGCTAATTCGTCACTGCGCGTCTTTAGTAAAACCTGACAGTACATAAGATGTTCTTAAAAAAGGTATGTCATTTACATGTTGTTGTGTTTTCTAAATTTAATGTTAACTTATGTCATACTACAGTCTAAAAGTTGCCGAAAGCCCCACATCCATTTGAAGTTCCTTGCGTTTTTCAATAGAAATACCCTTTCATCAAAACCAAGAAGAATGCACTCACCCATTTGCTTCTAAACATAGAAAGACATCCCATTCTTCTTGAACATCTGACATGACGTCTTGTCAAAGTGACTCATAGCACTCAACCAAAGCTCATGGCAAATGCTGAGATGTTCATCTCCAAAAAATCCATCATGTCAGTTCTCCTACCCTCCACTGTGTAAACACCATCTCCATTTTGTTCCAAAAATCCATTCCTGAAGCAGTTTTGTGTCCTACTCTGGATGTCCAGTCAGGTGTGATGCTAATGTGTGTAAATGACTGTGAGGCTTACCATGCTAAATAAACTAATCTCATTCTAGGGCCAGTTGTGAGAAGATATTAAATCTGTTGTTCAGAGTTCAGATTAGCATGAACTAAAGAAGTGTGGGTATTGATTGGCATTTTGCTGACCATTGTTCACTCTGATCCTTGTATTCCCTTATCAGCTCCAACAACTCATTGTGCTTTAAGAATTAGGCTGCGAGACCCATAAGGAATGAGAGGAATATGGAAAAGTTAGATGGGGTGTAGCAATGTAATTACTTAATAAACATTTATTAGATTAAATACTGTTTATATTTTAAGCATATTTTTGTTTTCATTTTTCATTTTTGGATGGTTTATTAGATAAAGATATCCAGCCCAAAGCAATGAGCAGTTTTCTCTTTTTCTTGATAATATTATTTGCTTAATATATCTTGATTATCATGTTTATGCAATCTAAAGCCCTCTGGTTTGTGAATTTAGTAAATATTATATGTTGCTTTTCATTTTACCCCCAGTATTGGTGATTAAAGCTGTGTAATTGATTCTGGACTTCTACTAATGCTAATTAGATTGTAAGAGCAGACTGATTGGTATTAAAGGAGGGAAGAAGCGCAAAATGGCTTCACATGCACCTGAAAGAACCAGTCTTCAGGACGTCCCAGAGTGTCCAGCAAGCACCTGGACCGTCTCCTCCTGAGGAGTCAGCTACGGAATCGTGTCACCAAACACGTGCAGCCATCATCGCTTTGCATCAAAATGGCCTCACATGCAAGGAAATTGCTACAAAGAATATTGCATCTGAAAGAACCATTTACCAGATCATCAAGAACTTCAAGGAGAGAGGTTCGACTGCAGTGAAGAAGTCTTCAGGACGTCCCATAGTGTCCAGCAAGCGCCAGGACCGTCTCCTCCTGAGGAGTCAGCTACGGAATCGTGTCACCACCAGTGCAGAGCTTGCTCAGGAATGGCAGAGTGAGGCCAAGACTTTTGGACTACGACCTGGTGTCAAGAAGGGCAGCATAGAAGCGGAACTAATAAGGCAAGAGTGGATCGCCATCGGTCAGGATTTGGCCCAGAAGCTAATATCCAGCATGCCAGAGCGAATTGCAGGTTATGAAGAACAAAGGTCAACACTGTAAATACTGACTCATATTTTTTTGCCAATAAAATCCTTTAAAACTTATGATATGCTTATCATTGTTTTTCAGTATATCATAGAAACGTGGAAAAATAATCTACAAATACTGAAGCAGCAAACTGCAAAACGCAAAATTTATGTCACTGCCAAAACTTTTGGCCATGACTGTATATATACTGGACTGTTCGGAAGTAGGGAAGGCCATTATAACCAACAATGCGCTACCATGAGTCCTGTGTTGTGCCAACAGTGAAGCATCCTGAGACCATCCATGTGTGGGGCTGCTTTTCAACCAAGGGAGTGGGCTCTCTCATAATTCATGAATAAAGAATGGTATCAAACGTCCTGCAAGAGCGATTTCTTCTAATGATCCATGAGCAATTTGGTGATGATCCGTGCATTTTCCAGCATGATGGAGCACCATGTCACAAAGCAAGAGTGATAAAGAAGTGGCTCAAAGATCATTACATTGAAATTTTGGATCCGTGGCCAGGCAACTCCCCGGATCTCAATATCTCTGTAAATATTGACTCATATTTTTTTGCCAATAAAAGCCTTTAAAACTTATGATATGCTTATCATTGTTTTTCAGTATATCATAGAAACGTGGAAAAATAATCTACAAATACTGAAGCAGCAAACTGCAAAACGCAAAATTTATGTCACTGCCAAAACTTTTGGCCATGACTGTACAGCGTTACCGTGGAAACTGCTATTTTTACCGCTCCAAAAGTGGCACCTAGTGGCAAAGAATGAATTTGCATTTTCATTCAGACCAA
>NW_015552740.1:206580-216423 GCF_001515605.1 Sinocyclocheilus anshuiensis | reverse complement strand
CAGAGCACTTTCAGATTTAAAACTTTGCAGGATGTTTTCATTCACTTAGAGCTGTGTTACACACTGCATGAAATGTAATTTTCAGAAATCCATAATAGGGGCACTTTAAACTAAGCTAGTCATGCAGTTTATTTTTTAAGCACAGTTTTAGTCTTCTATTCTTCTTTTTCTTTTTTTCCCCCAGTTTTATTCTACCACCAGTTATTGTGGTTAAAAAATATACCTGATTCCTGACATCTTTATACTAATGCCAATTTTCCTGCCTTTCAAAACTAAGGGGTGAATGTTATGCCACCTAATTAATATTCATTAGCTAACCTTATATATTGATATCATGGGGACCTTTTCGATCATTCCTACGCCTCTGCATGTTAGTACAGGTTAAACAAGCAAAGTAAATAACATATGCACACAAGGAGACAGAGAGCAAACCTTGCATAAATGTGAGAGTAGTTAAGTGCAAATGTGAGCATCCTTTAGCACGCCTTTGAAGGGCACAGGAAGTATTAACTTTCCAGTGTGAACATGGAGCGCTTTTATGGATGATTGTTGGTGTTGAATATATTTGACATTTTCGTATCAGGTGATGTTTGAGGAGGATGTGTGCAGAGAGAGGTGAAATATGCATGCGAAGTGCAAGGGCACTCTATAAACAAGGTCGCGTCTGCATTACAAGAAAGCTTTCAAATGCCTTCTGAATATGCTATTGTCATTCGCTCTTCCCGTTAATTCTTGTCGAGGCTTGGCATCATGCATTTGTCTGCCTCTTGCTTTGCTTCGTGTCACAACCTGTCTCACCTTTCACATCACAGCATGCTAATAATTAGTGAAACTCTGACTAAGTGAGGGGGGAAAAGCACTGCTACAACCGTAAAATTATAGATACGTTTGTTTCATCTCTCGTTGCACGCAAAGAAACATTGTGTGTATCTAAAGCTAGACAGGGAATCCAGTTTCACAGAGGGAGATTTTGTTTAATAGCATGCATTGTGCTGAATAAGCCTCGGGCTGAGAAAGCTGCGGCTATTGCTACAGTGGCGTTGCTACTGCCCGTGATTTTCAGCCGGGCCTTTTTGTGCTTATCTAAGCAGTATGTGCACTCATTTAGTTTGTCTCCCCTAGAGTAGAGGGTGCATCTCAATCTTTGATGAGCTCTCAAGAGGATGGGCAGTTACACTTCGCCTGTACGGTTTTTGCATAAACTAGGACAACAACCTAAAAGCCATTAAAGAGAAACATTCTTTATGTTCTCACATTTGAACAGAAACACTATCATGAATGTTGAATATAGCAGATATGACTCTTAGAATAATACACTACATGATTTGCAACTTGTCTAAAAATACTTCTTTTGTATTGTCGTATTTACGTATTTACGTATTTGCAGTTATAGTTTGTTTTTCTTTTTCTTCAAGAAACTGATTTCAAGATTCTCACTGTTATTGAGACTGTGATATATATTTTCATTGGGTTTTATTATGCCTGTAAGTTTCTTTATCCAAGCACAATTTCACCGTCACAATACCAGCGTGTCCTGAACAATTCAGTGTCCTGAACTGCCTCAGCCATAACAGATGCTCCAGAATTGAATATAGATTCAAGTGAGCAAGAAAGGTTGCCTGATGAATCTCAGTTTGCTGGTGACCATATATCACGGCTGCCTCGGTCTCACGAGTGAGGGAGAGAGAAAGGGGAAGAGGAAAGCAATACTTGCCAAGCTGCCGTTCTCTAGAGGTGTGGTGATTCGAGTCAGAATATGACACACATTCAAATGAGGGTGATTAAGAATCAAATGGTGCCACAGGAGTAGATTGGTACACTAGAGTGAATTTTATCAATTGGGGTTAGTCTACTGACTAGTAAGAAATCAATAATCACCTCCTCTCACAAACTATATTCTGTACAAGACATTTTTTGTCTTTTTTCCTAGTAAGAATATCTAAACATTCTTAAAACAACATGAAATTACTTGGAAAAACACTGCATATGTCTTATTGTTTTAACCATAAACCTCTGTACATATAATAAGGTTTATGCTTATCTTATTTTATTGTTTTGTTTTACAAAACAAAGTTTATTTTATTTTATTTTAAATTTTATTCAGTTTTAAGCAAATGATCTGGAAGGTGTGATATGATTGGACTGACGAAATCCAGACATTTTCTGTGTTAAATGTATTGTGATTTAGTCATGTTTAATTTAGTTGTGTTTTTTGTTTGTTTTTTGTTTTTTGCAGTGTTGAAAGGAAAGTGGAGCCAGTTTTATTTATCTGAGTAAACTTTACACATATTTTAAATTTTAAATATCGAAAAGGCTGCATTGATCATACTTTGTCGGTGCATTTTCACCATTAAGATTTTTAAAATCAATGTTGGCTATAACAAACAGTTAAAGGAACTCTAGCATTGATGTGAACAAAAGACCTTAAAAGCCAATTTAGGATAACTTAATCAATAACCACAATATCAATAACAGAGAGGTTTTTAACAGGCAGATGAAACCAGCATGCACTACATACCTAAGATTTTCACATTAATAACATCAATGCATGTTCTTAAAATCAATCTCAATTAAGGGCAAGAGTAATTTGTCAACATTTTTGTTCAATTGCTTCCTACTGCTGTATTACAGGAATAAATCAAACTGTCATTACTGGACATAAGCCTGGAGGCCACTGATGTACTTCCATTATGTCATCTTATTGAATCTATTGAAAAAGTGCAGCCACTAAGTGGTGTTGCGTGTGTTTTTAGATTATAGTTGTTTCAGCTCATTCTTCAGGTCTGCAAACAGAGAAATAAGCCTGCGCAGACAATTTGCAAATTGTCTTCATGCTCATTTATGAATGTTAAATGAGAGGATGGAGACAGAGGTCACAATGCTGATATGCCTCTGTATAGGGATTTTACTCTAATTAGCCCAAAGCAAAGAGATTAATGCTCTGTTCCTCTGCCCATGGGTTAAACTCTTCCTTAACAAGCTCATTATGTTCATGTAATGATATCTCTAACATGCTGCACTACAGAAACAGTCTACACATCGCAAACAATGGCATGGGTGATATGAGCTATATGAATAATAAAATAGCTTTATTATTTAAAAGCGCATATATATGTTTGGATCAAACATTACATCAAAACATTAAAAACATTCATATATTATTGCAATTTAAAATAACCATTTTCTTTTTAATTTATATTAAATTGTAATTTATTCCTGCGATTGTCTCACATGATACTTCAAAAATCATTCTAATATGCTGATTTGGTGAGAAAGAAACATTTCTTATTTTATGTGTTGAAAATAAAAACTGTGCTGCTTAATATATTTGTGTAAACCGTGGTACTTTTTTTCAAGATTCTTTGATGAGTAGAAAGTTCAAATGAACAGTATTTGAAATATGTGACCCTGGACCACAAAACCAGTCACAAGTAGCACGGGTATATTTGTAGCAATAGCCGACAATACATTATATGGGTCAAAATTATAGATTTTTCTTTTATGCCAAAAATCATTAGGATATTAAGTTAAGATCATGTTCCATGAAGATATTTTGTGAATTCCCTAACGTAAATATATCAAAACTTATTAGTAATATGCATTGCTAAGAACTTCATTTGGACAGCTTTAAAGTCAGCATGAAATCAAAATTGACTTTATTTACTTTATTAGCGTGCATTGCTAGTCTTGATGTGAACAATTAATCAGTGCAAGATAATCCGCTGAAAAAAATTGTTTGTCTTGGTAATCTTCAATACAAATCTGAACATTTGCTTCAGCTCTGGAATGGCATTCCTTCTCTGATTACGTCAGTTTGACGGCTTGGGCAGAATATGCTTAAACACACCCCTCCAACCGTTAGATTGCTATGAGTGAGAGACCAAGAGGAGGAGCGCAAAAATAAAACCATGCCCTCTATTCAATATTCCATTTCTGATGGAAATACGTCACTGCACTGAAATAAAGTCGGCAGCAACATCCGGTTCACACGGACTTTAAAGGCAATTTTCTCAATATTTAGTTTTTTTTTTCACCCTCAAATTCCAGATTTTCAAATAGTTGTATCTCAAATATTGTCTTATCCTAACCAACCATACATCAATGGAAATGTATTCAGCCTTCAGATGATGTATAAATCTCAATTTCAAAAAATTTACCCTTATGACTGGTTTTGTGGTCCAGGGTCACATATATATTATTTTTTTCTTTTCACTTGTCATTTTTAGTCAATTTAATGCACACTTGCTGAATTAAAATATGAATTTAAAAATAAACATATTAATTTATTAAAAATCCCAAACTTCATACCCAAACCTTTGATATATATCAATGAGATCAATGTGAAAAACGTCAATTATTTCTCAGTAAATCTGTCTCTTCTTTTCAATCCCATTCTCTGTCATTGGTAAAGCATTGCATTCTTTGTTTATTTGTACTTGAACTAATTTGATGAGTGCTCTAAGTGCATTCATCTCTTTGTTTCCTTGGATTGCACTGCACAGTGCCACTGGGGCTGAGGGAGGAGGCAGTTCTCTTTGAGATAATGAGAACAGACGCTGTACATGTGTCTGTGTGTGTTGCCACTTCTCATTTACCCAACATGAGCATGGCAAAAGAGCAGAGACAAAGAAGAGACACAGGGAGAGAAAAAGACACTGAAAAAACCACAGAGAGAGAGGGCAATGAATGGGAAACACGAAATGAAGCAGAACGAACAGAAAGATCATTGATACGGAAAAAAAAGGGAAAATAGGAAGCCTTTATTTGAACGATTTGGAAACGGGGTCAACACAACACGTCTTTTTAATACTATAATTAATTAATTTTGTTATGATTTGTTGTTTTAGTGACGTACCATTATCTTGTTTTTAACTGTAAAAATGTGCTTGTGTTTGTATTAATTAAATTACATTAATTTGTTTATTTATTTATTTTACATTGTCAAAAAAGCGTTTGCACAGTGCCATTTAAATAGCACACTGGAGATTGAAAGTAGCAATTATGAATGGAGAAATGAAGGCAGATGCAAAAGCAATAACTTTTTCCACTGTCATGCTAGAGCTTAACTACGCTAGGGAAATTAGTTGAAATCTCTGTAATCCAGACCCCCTTAGGAGCACCGTGACACTAAGTCTTGAATCCGGCTGTGCAATATCCCCACTGCCTAAACACAAGCTACTTCAAAACAGTCTACCGACACACTCTATCCCCACAAGGATCAAACTTGACCCATGCTAACAAGCCACACTAATGGAGTCTGGTTTAACTCAGGAGGGGAGAAGCTCCCTTCTTAAAATGTCACATTATATTAGAGCACAGTTTATGTAGTATTAAACTAAATGCTCAGTTTCACTCTTTCTAGCGCTTAACTCTTTGTTTGAACGTGCTGCAGATGCGTTCATCTGTGTTAGTGTCCTGGAGGCTCTTGGGAGCATCAATCCACTGCTCCTATCCCCTGCCAACCCCACGGCACCCACTGGAATCCCCGCTGGTATCAGAGCACTCGATCTACTTAATTGCCACAATGATGGTATTAATTGGTGTGTTGTTATCCATTACAACAGGCCCCAGGTTGATACACAGCAAAGGGCAAATCAAGCATGAACTGAAGACTAATCAAGCACATGAGATTGAAAGGGATTTAGCAAGATGTCCATGTGGGCAGAATAATTGAATGAGATAGATATCACCATGGCCGCTGGTCAATGAGAGGACATACCAGTGTTTAATAAATACCAGCATCAGGGCCTTTGTTCTTTTCTCTGTTAAGTGCTCTATTGTATATGTTTAAAAAGTGTGGGGTTGGTAAGTCTCTCATGTTCACCAAGCCTGCATTAAAAATGCAGGGGAAAAAATGTAATATTATAAAATATAAAATTTAATTGTTTCTATTTTAATTATTGATCTGTTTACTAATATAAATAATTATCATGTGATGGAAATGCTGAATTTTCAGCAGCCATTACTCCAATCTTCAATGTCATAGTCTTTCAGAAATCATTCTAATAAGCTGATTTGCTGTGAAAAGCAACATTTATTTTTATCAATATTGAAAATAGTTGAGCTGCTGAATATTTTTGTAGAGACAGTGATACAAATACAGTTTATTTTAGGACTCTGTCAGGATTGGAAAGAGAGAAAGAGAGTTCAAAACAAACAGCATTAATTTGAAATAGAAATATTTTGTAACATTAAAAACAATTTAAGGCATCCAAGCTGAATAGAAGGTTTTTTTTTTTTTTTTTTTAAGGAATATGATGTAGATTCAAGGAATGGTTTACTCAGAAATTAGAATTATTTATGTACTTGCATGTCATGTCTATTATTTTCTTCTATAAACACAAAAGAATGTATTTCTTAAGGAAGAAAAAAAAAGTTAAAGTGAAAAATGGGTCTTTACAGTAAGTTCATTCAGAGAATCTACCTTTTTGAATCCTTTTCAACATCATTTTCATAAGATGAAAGCCTTTCAGAAAAGAAAAACTGGAACTATCAGAGATAAAGGCTTTAATTATTATTTAAGCAGTTTGAGAAGAGAATCATAACCCAGAAAACTGCCTGAGACTACCTTTTGGATAACTAATGGAACTAAATATGGACACTCTAAGCAGGCATCTTATGTGTAAAACACGTCATTCTCTACTTTAGCCATTTTATACCACACCGTCTGAGAAAACAATGACTGGCTGATTGCTCCTATGTGTTAGCCATGATGGTGGCTTTGGGAAAACTACCACTGATGATTAAGGAAGGGGTTGAGATTAATTTTATTTGCCGTCCTCCTCCTGTGGTCCTTTCACTGAAAAGATACAGCCGGTATGTTTGGGGGAATAAGAGAGGGAAGGCACGCTCTGTCATTTCACCTTGCACAGGTTGAGTTGATCTACTTTTTCAGTTTGGATTGTAACACCCACAGGCATGAATCAATATCAAGGGTCTTTTCAGCTTGTGCTTTTGAAATGTTATGCTTTCATATGGCACCAAAACTTGCTTCATTATGTTTGAACAAAACAAGGTTATTGCTCCAATACTTCATGTGGAAGATAAACAATGCAGCCTTATGAAACAATATTTTGCAGAGTGTAAATAGAGCCAAGAAGAATTATTTTACCTAGTTTGCCCACTTTCAGCAATGCCATTGATATTCTACGGTCGTCTTGATCTTAGGCACAGAGCATAACAACGAGATCCGGAGGATAAATGATCAAACAGGAGGACAGCTATTGTCCTTGAACTGCTTAATGGGCTACTAATAGCACTGAGTGTCAGGACAGATTTTACAAGAGAGTCCAGAAACAAACTTTCTACTGTTTTTTTTTCTTTCTTTCTTTTTCCTTTATTACACAGTTGTCTTCTACATATTCCCCAGCTTTCATTAGCAATTCAGGACCTGGTGTTTGCATAATCACCTTGCCTCTGTCTACTGCCAGGCCTGTATGGAGAGAGACTCATTAGTGTCTTTTCAGACTGTAAAAGAAAGAGAGAAATACTGTCCGAATGAAATGATTTCCACAAGGCGGAAAGGAGAAGCGCGAGTGGACTGGGATATAGATATTCCAAATCCTTGCTGCAAGATTTCTGGGTCTTAAATAACAAGAGCAATGTCCTGTGTCATAGAACAGCATCCTGTATAGTGCATAAGAGGATAGAGGAAGTGAAAAAAGGTAAAGCCTCTTTTTTTTCATGTCGGGCTTTGCACATATTACATGATATTGATTGTGCAAAAGTTTCATTGTGGCTTGGCCCAGACTTTGCTGGAAGCGCATATGAAACCCGAGCCCTAGAGATTACGGGTAAAGCCGTGAAACACAGAGCTTGCAAACAGCATTCGCAGTAATAGCATACTGTGTCGGTTTTCACATCTATAAGGGTGTTCCATTGTGTTCAGAGCTTCTCCAGGCTATTGATTGTGTGTTTGTTTTGTCTGCTTCCTAATTACACCTTGTTTTTTCTTCCTCCCTCCGTTTCATCTTTATTTAATTCATTTATTTTGTGCTTTCTTGCAGATTCAAGAAACAAACCCTAACGAGAAGGCTCTTTAGTAGAACAAAAACATGGCCAAGGGGAAGATCTCTTCTCCATGTGGTGAGCACCTGCCTGTTATTTCCTGATATTTTATGGTGGCACGCCATATTGTTTAGTTCAGATAAATTAGATAAATATGCAAAATGTATTCTGAAAACATCAATCTTCAACAACAAACAAACTAATCAATCTATATTTAACCACATTTCCATTTCAGTGAGCTTTTAAGGTCTCCGCAGACGGCTGTTCAAAGATGTATATTCACTGTCTAACCCCTTCACACACATGCATAAATATACCGACGTATGCATACTCATTACTGTATGACACAGAGTTGATATAGATTTATTTTCCCAAATGCCTCCAAAAGTCGTGGAAAGCAGGGGGTTGATTGAGCAGCGGCGTAATAATCCTGGTACAGTGGAAGTAAGGAATCATGCATCAAAGCGCTTGCCATCTGTAGGAGGGCTCTAGTCCCTCAAGATGCATTAGGTCTCGGTAATGGGTTCGGCAAGGTGCAGCAATAATGGACGGATTCTAGGAACAAAGTTATTGATTGTCATACAGCCAGGGCTGTGCAAAATTCAGAACTGAAGAATCAGCTCTCTTTCAGTTCGTAACTTTGACTCTGAATTGAATTGGCCACACCTCACAGAAAGCTGAATTGGAGAGACAGGAAGATGAATTTATTGAATTGCAATTCAAAGAAATTCAACCCAGGTAATGCATTCTGAGAAATGAAGGGTTCCACAACAGTTCATTTATTAAACATAATTAAATATATTAGATTAGATATGTGTAAACTGTTTCAAAACCCTTAATCCGTATGTTCTTTATATGTTCAAATATCCCTTTATATATTCAAATTTGCTGCATCAATTCATATTTATTCAATAAAAAATGGAATTGGAATTTAAAAGGGGTTCTCAATTCAGTTCTGAATGCCTGAAATCCACAGCTATTTTTCTTCATGCACAGATAATAGTGAGACAATGGTTGAATTGTTATGCCAGGCATCACTGAAGTATTTTTTTTAATCTAGAAATTATAAAAACAATCAAGGCTGTTTGTGTATAAACATCAGCACAGCCATATGTCACAAAACATGCAGATGTTGAGACTCAGTACACAGCTCTAACAAAGAAGTTAGAAAATATGTCCTTCGTTAGACAGATAGGTGTTGTTGTGTGAAGATTTCAGTATAATTAGCAATCGACAATCTTTAGCTGTCGCATCTCAGTATTGGACTTTGGCAGCATGTTTTGAAAAGTTTGCATATATATTTTAACTGTAGATGTCTGTCTTGTAAATGTGGTAATAAAAGTGAAAATAATATCAAATGCCTGTGGCAGAACACCATGTAGATATTCACATGATAACTTGCAGAGATTGATGTAACAATAATGATGAGTGGATGGTCAAAAGATGGTCTTGATTACGGTGAATTTTTACCGTATTTAATCAATTTTAATCAATTTAATCAATTTTTTTGAAGGCTTCAGAGTGAGTTACAGTGCATGGTTGTCATGAAAATGATGCTACATGACAAATTTGTGTATAGCAGTTGAGCATTTCCTGGATTTAGTGTGAAATCAGGGCAAGCAGCACTCAGGAGAACTTTTTTCTTAAGTGGTCTCCCATGTCTCCTGTGGCTCCTGTGTGCTTGGTTTTGATCCTTCCATGAAAATCAGCAATAGTCTCATAAGATTCCTGAACACTGAATGAACTTCCAAAGTGTATTGTTTATCTCTTTGGATTTAAGAAAACAAGGGTTGAAAATGTGTTCATCTCTAGACAGCATGCTGCTATACCCCACTT
>NW_015552740.1:205308-206141 GCF_001515605.1 Sinocyclocheilus anshuiensis | reverse complement strand
TAGACAGCATTGTTCTATACACCCCTTTTTTTTTTTTTTTTTGTCTTTGTGTCATTATGAATCCCCCATGTTTTAAGCGCTTTCTGGTTAGTGTTCACTTTCACTTATTGCTCAAATCTGTTCAGCACTGGCCTGCAGGGTAAAAGTGCATTGCTGTGATTCACATTGTTTGGTTCCACGTCCATGTGACCTTGCTGTGTGAGTTACATTCATAATAAGTTTCTCCTTTGTGTTGCTTTCATTTTTTGTGTTGTAATCGGTGGGATCATGCAAGGACACGTGCAGTGGTCAGGCATGAATTTATCAGCGGCGGTACAGTAGAGGTCAGACAGCAGAGCTTATACAAATCAGTGTGTAGTGGTTGTCTATTTGTCTGGGGTAAAAAAGAAATCACACACATGTACAGTATATACACATGCAAACATACACCTGTAAAATCTATTAAAAATGTATTTCTCTCGCTCTCTCAGTTCCACTATTCTTCGCCTTGCAGATAACCTCTTCTTCTTGCCTGCACATCCCGCAGATTTGTGGCCCTGTTTCCTACAATGGTGTGCAATTCTGCCTGCTTTTTCTGATGCAATATTTAATGTGTCTGTTTAGGGACATATTGAGTTCTGTATGGAATATTTGTTACTGTGTGTCATATTCACTGCACTGATAAAAGCAGCACCATCCTATTCACAATCTACAGTCTCATCTTGCTGCTGGAGTTACAGTAGGTTACATCATAGGCACTTCTGAAAGAGCGTTGACCAAGTGCTTTTATCTTTCTTTATTTCTACCTTTCTTTCTCTTTTTTTCTTCCTTTCCTCTTCATAAACATATATACA
>NW_015552740.1:203273-204983 GCF_001515605.1 Sinocyclocheilus anshuiensis | reverse complement strand
AAACAATTATGTTTTAAAGCTGCATTTATGTATTTGATAGAAATATAAAAACAGAAATTGGATAAAAACAATGAAAACATCAACATTGTGAAATATTATTACAATGTGGTTCTGTTTTCTAATTTATTTGTTTACTATTTTAATATATTTTTACTATTTAATTTTTATGAAATGTAGCCTAATTACTCCAGTGTTCAGTGTCACATGATCCTTCAGAAATCATGTTAATATGCTGTTTTGGTGCTCAAGAAGCATTTCTTATTATTATCAATATTGAAAACAGTTATGCTACTTAATATGTTGTGGAAACCGTTTTCAATTAGAAAAATCTAGTATGCAGAAATTGATTCAGCTGTGTCATAGCCAATTGTTGTAGTATTACATCTAATATTAACATTTAAGAATGAATTATAAGTGACTTTGTGCTACAGTATGAGTCTTGTTTACTACAGGATATATTTATACGCTAGGTCATAAAGCTGCTGATTCAGAGAGGGAATATAGATATGTCTGAGTGGGTATATTTTTGTCCACCTTCATATCATTAGCATAAGCAAACAACAGAGATGCAACTCTAAATACCAGAGCTATTTGTCACAGTTAACACATTTCAGTCTTAGCTACTGTGTAATTCACAAAGCAGAGGAAGACGGAGCCAGTTACAAATGGCAATTAAATACACTGAGGTAAAACAATGTGTGCCTGGTCGGAGCAAAGTTTCATGCTTTGAACAGGAAATAATGAGCCTCAAATATGCATTGTTCCCTTTGGCAGTGGTGCGACTTAGATTTCAAATCAATATTTTCCTTGGAGTATATCACACTTAGTTCCCTTTCATGGGAACTTCGAACTGCGTCCTCTAGGGGTCGCTATGGGGGAACGCCTCGTCGTGACCCGTGTCTGAAGCATACATTGAAAAAACACCAACTCGTTGGCCGGCGACAGCCATGACATCACTACCGGTGCGACTACAGTATAAATAGGCGCCGGGAGCACACATCATTCTCTTCTTCGTCTTCATTGACTGTTTTGTTTGAAGCGTGCATTTTTGTGGTAAGAGCGATCTCTATTCATCTCATTATGGCGAGCACTAGCAAAGCGTTTAAGGATGTGTGCATTTGTGTTGACATTGTTTAACATCTGATGACACACACGATCTATGCGTTATTTGTTTGGGCGAAGAGCACGCACGCGATGCCTCCGAGGGGGCAATCGGCGTGCACTGCTAGCGCTTTTTCCAAGGGGAAAGCTCCACTCTCGTTTGTCTCTCTTTTCGAGGAAAGAGGGGCGGCCATCTGCTTCCCGCGATTCAGGAACCGCCGCTGCTGAGGCACGGAAGGGAATGAGCCCGTGGGGATTGCAGGTGGATCTGGCCGATGAGTTTGAAGAGGGGTTCCCTTTTGCGATCGTAGGCTGTGCACGAGAGTGAGCCGCTGGAGGATGATATTATTTCATTAACATTATCTGAATCAGGGGCCAGTGCTCTGCTGGGATCAGCCCAGCAAAAGCAGGAAATGTCTGTGGAGGGCAAAGAAGCTGAGGCTGAGCCTTCCCAATCCTCCTGCCCTGCGTATGATGAGTTTTTGGAAATTATACATCGCGCCACGGCGAGACTTTACTTGCCGTGAAGCGGGTGAAGAAAGTGACGTCGCGAAATATCTCGATGAACGTTATTTTTCTGGCCATAACCCTCCAGCTCAGGTGAGCCTT
>NW_015552740.1:195806-198511 GCF_001515605.1 Sinocyclocheilus anshuiensis | reverse complement strand
ACTCCTCCTATGTATCCTCTGGATACTTACTTAACAGGGTGTTGCTACTAAGGGTCTGTTGAGCCAGTTCCTTCAGCACATACAAAGAGAAATGTGCGGTAGCCCCTGTGTGACAGGCCAAGACTAGTATGATTCTAGGCTCTTGGTCGTATTCCCTTAAAGGAATCTATTCCTGATTCCAAGCCTTGAGCTCTACCCCGGGCCCAGGAGTCTGGCCCTAACAGGTAAGTATTTTGGGGTATGTAGCCTAGGCCTTTGGCCGTAGGGAATAACGTCACTAGCAGCCGTCTACGTCCCGGGGCAACTCCCATAGCAATATGGTAGAGATGGTACTTAGTGCTCGCCATGGTTCTGGCATGCACTCCCCTCAGCATGGTGGCGTGGGTATACCGTTCCCCATAGCGACCCCTAGAGGACGCAGTTCGAAGTTCCCATGAAAGGGAACGTCTCAGGTTACTTATGTAACCATGGTTCCCTGAGTAGGGAATGAAACACTGCGTCCTCTAGGTTTCTTACCATGCTGCGGACGCAAGCTTCAGACGAAGAAGTGAATGATGTGTGCTCCCGGCGCCTATTTATACTGTAGTAACACCGGTAGTGACGTCATGGCTGTCACCGGCCAACGAGTTGGTGTTTTTTCAATGTATGCTTCAGACACGGGTCACGACGAGGCGTTCCCCCATAGCGACCCCTAGAGGACGCAGTGTCTCGTTCCCTACTCAGGGAACCATGGTTACATAAGTAACCTGAGACGTTTTACATCTTGCACTCTTGTCTTCTTCTTGAAGATCAAAGAAGGGCTCATGCTAAATGTCACATGACCTCGATGCAATGCAAAAACACCCTCTTCACCTCTGCATACAAAATTACTGAAATATTCAGCTACTCTAGTATGGAAAGAGATCAGAGATCCACTTTTGTTTCACAGCGAGGGCATATTGACTTTCCTTGCTATTCAACAGTAAAAAATTGGTTCCTACTATAGTTTTTTAAGCACTTAACATGCGTGCAGTGAGGAAAAAATGTTTTACTTTGGCTAATGATGTGCCTGCACATCTAAACAGTTAGGCTAACATTTAGACAGACAGTATGGTTTATTTCAAAAGTGACGTCAGGCATATTCAGTTCTGAGCAGATTTTGTGTAAAACATTTTTTAACATATTGAAAGCGGAAAAAGCGAGAATATGTTTTCGCAAATTCTCAAAGAATTGGTTTATTTGACAATCTGCTCGCCATTCTACCAGTCTGGGCAATTTTTTAAATGCCTGTCAAAACATTGATGTGGATTGGAGTGAGATGATGAAATCCTCAAAATGTGTATGTAAGATTTTTAACTCAGACACCTCTTGTGATCTCATTTGTAACGGGAAAAAGACAAAAGCAGATTCCTGATGACATCAGCTGAGTAAAATTTGCATGGTAGCAGTAGAAGACCTCAATATGCCATACTAAATCTTCCTTAATAATTCTCTGGTAATTCACAAGCATGTAAGCCATAATTATCGAAAATGAGGAGGTATAATTGTGTCAAACACAGCTCACAGGCAAGATCTGTTGCACAAGCAAATCCATAAATGTAAGCAGTACTAAGCCAGTATAAAGGAAAAATTTGTCATATTCTGGCAAGGAAGCACCGACAGGAAGAGAATGAATGACCAACAATAAGTAAGTAAGTCTGTAAGTAAGTATGTAGTGTATATATGCATTTATTGATTGATTGGCTGGCTGGCATAATGATTATCTCTTGCTTTAACTGAATTACAGTTTTTCTCAGTTGCACACATTTGTCCACTAAGACATTTCTATCACATTTTCAAAACGGTTAACACACAGGCTGAAACTGAAGCTCAAACATTAAACACATGCAACATAAGCAAATACTTCCATCAAACACCACAACTTGTGGTCAAATTAATTTATTCTTTCAATCATTCCACAATGGACAACAAAATACAAAACACAGCTTTCAATATGAAAGCCCACTTAGTGTAGCCCACAACACTGTTCAAACTCAGAAGTGTTGATTAGAGTTTTTAAAAAAGGGAAACGTATGGGTGGGAATATTAAAAAACAAAGAGTTAATACTCAGCACTTCACATTGAATGTTTTCCCTTGCAGTGTTGCAGTACACCAATGGAAATACCTCATTGCATGGCAAATCCATCAACAGCCCTCTCTCTTTAGGTGAAACCAGCCTTCATTTAGTGCATCAAAAAATGTGATGAGGCATTCTGCATTGAACTGATAGTTTGTATGTGGCAAAGGACACCATCATTGGAGATGGCAGCACATATGGTGATATTGGCGCCCCTCTGACCTGGCACTGCAACAGTGGCCCTCTGCCCAATAAATGTTCCTCCCGCGTCTCCTCACTATAAAGAGGTTGAAGCTGGCTTAATTCACATAAATTTGTGATGTGCCCCTTCAGCTTTATGTTCATTATTCTCCAAAAAAAAAAAAGCAAATTATTCCAGTTGCATGTAACTGTATGGTAAAACAATGCATTACAATAGCAAATCTGAACAAAGCATATTAAAATTGACATTATGACACATACTGTAAATGGGACTGATGAAACATCTAGACACAGTTTGTTATGCCAACAGGGCAATACAGTAAAGCTGAAATACAGATACAAATATAGGACTGATTGCTGATTGAAGAGTTGTGCAAACGATTTTCACACAGGTGCATTAGAGATTCG
>NW_015552740.1:187085-192010 GCF_001515605.1 Sinocyclocheilus anshuiensis | reverse complement strand
AATCGCGAGCTGTATTTTCTCCTTTTACAGTAATGCAGCTCCTCCACCCTGTATGCAAACTTCTCTTTCTCTGGCCCTCTGCCAGCTCTCTTACTCTCCTTTCATGCCTTTGGCCTCTTTGATCCATACTTGCAAATAGCAGGACAGAGGTGGCATCTTTCAAAGAGTTGATTGAAGAGTTGTGCAAACGAGTTTCACACAGGTGCATTAGAGATTCGTAATTATGCAAGTACTTTCTGTCAGCTGTGAATAGATGTTTTCCTTTTGTTCAACACAGTTAATCCAATAAAGTTTGTGGTCTTTCAATGAGATCTGTGGTAACTGTTTTGCAAAAGGGTGTGAAAAATGTGTGAAACAAATTAAAAAGTGTTAAGACATTTGCAACACAAGACTTCTGCTGTGCTAAGAATGTGATGATGAAGATCAAGTGGATCCCAGTTTCATTAAGTGTGCCTAAGCAAATGAGAAAAACTGTGATGAATTTGAGTTATGGCGCAAAAGTCTGAAAGTAATAAGTACATTCTTGGTTCACATCTCGCAATTCAGACTTTTTTCTTTCTAGACTCTGAGTTTACATCTCACTATACTTGTCCAGTGGTGTCCGCCACTCAGAATAAAAAAATAGAAAGGTGACTTTTTATCTCACAATACAGACTTTTTCTTGCAATTGCGAGTTTATATGATAAAGAGATAATAATAACAGTTACCTTTTATTTTATTTTATTCTATTCTGTGGCAAAAACGTCCATACATAAGAGACTTATGAGAGATAAGCAATTTATGTATGTATAGATAGATGGATGGATGGATGGATGGATGGATGGATGGCTGAAAGTAATAAGTACATTCTTGGTTCACATCTCGCAATTCAGACTTTTTTCTTTCTAGACTCTGAGTTTACATCTCACTATACTTGTCCAGTGGTGTCCGCCACTCAGAATAAAAAAATAGAAAGGTGACTTTTTATCTCACAATACAGACTTTTTCTTGCAATTGCGAGTTTATATGATAAAGAGATAATAATAACAGTTACCTTTTATTTTATTTTATTCTATTCTGTGGCAAAAACGTCCATACATAAGAGACTTATGAGAGATAAGCAATTTATGTATGTATAGATAGATGGATGGATGGATGGATGGATGGATGGATGGATGGATGGATGGATGGATGGATGGATGGATGGATGGATGGATGGATGGATGGATGGATGGATGGATGGATGGATGGATGGATGGATGGATGGATGGATGGATGGATGGATGGATGGATGGATGGATGGATGGATGGATGGATGGATGGATGGATGGATGGATGGATGGATGGATGGATGGATGGATAGATAGATAGATAGATAGACAGACAGACAGACAGACAGACAGACAGATAGATAGATAGATAGATAGATAGATAGATAGATAGATAGATAGATTATTTGTTCTGTTTTCTACTGTTTTGGTTCATTCATACATACATATAATAATCCAAAGATTGCCAAGACTTTGATAACAAATGTCAGCAGATGTTTTTGGTGGTGCTGAATAAAAGTTTCTATAACAACTTTTTCCCTTATGAGTCTGCCACATGGAACAGGGAGATTTCGTTTGAATGCACATGCAAAGGCTATTATTAAGTTGTTAGTGCATATGCGGGCGTGAAAATGGAGTGACAATTTTTGGAATAGATCCAAGACCTCTGTGGATGTTAGGAGGAGTATACTATCTAGCGCTGCTGTTGTAAAACCGCAGCGTGTCAACCACATGTCTCAGCACCAGTCAACAACCCAGTCAGTGTGAGGCTTCTGTTGCAATTTAATTAGACCAGATGAGTCTTGTTCAGCCAAAGACTCACTCACAGGGGACAGCCAAAATGTCAGCCACGATCTTGCACACTTTTAATTAAAAGAAATGTGAGCTGTATTGGTGTGCGACGGCCACTTGTTTTGTTTGCCGTGTTGTTGTCCACGGTTAATTGCTATTAAAGGAGGACATATGACTAAACAGACTAGGTTTGCTCTAATTCTTTGTCCAGTCTGAAATGCTTGACATTGGATTTGGCATTTTGCTCCATTTGTTTGTGATGTGAGACATCAGTTATTACTGAGCCATGGAAATTAATATGCTAATTTCATTTTGATTATGTTTCTACAGCCACAGCTACTGTTGTTACAAATGAACAATGGCGTTAACCAGCAGCCAGGTGCTTTTTTTAAATTAATCAGTTTATTTTTTACTTTTTTTTATATAATAGAAAGCTTATATAGATTGATAATAAATAATTGAAAAAAATTCTTAGTTTAGTCAAATGTGATCACATGAAAATTAAATGTTTATTCAACAAACAGTTGTTTTTAAGTGATTTGCTGATCTTGTATCCAGTATCTCTCATGTATGGGCTTTGAAAGAAAAAGCAAATTTGCACTTAGTAACAGTGGATTTCTCTCATGGATCAATATCCAGAGCCATTTAAAAGGCCATGAGAGAATTGCTGGTACTGCATGCAGTGAGTGAAAACTAGTATCTGATGCAGATTAGATTAATGAAATGTTGCAACAAAGCCATCTTAGACTTTGCTGGGTGCCACATTATTTTTTAAAACTTTGCTGTTTAATTTTCATGGTTTTTGAATGTGATTTCTTGAACTATTAGACTGGAGATGACATTTAAAAAAGAAGCTACTCCAGTCAGACCGGATATTAGAATTTACTAAAGATGAATACTAAAGATCTGCAGTGTGCTTTCTTTATTGTTTTAAGTGCATGATTTGCTAAAGTAATTATGTAAATCAGTGCTAACAATGCCACAAAATCATTTGATCATTAACTTATGTCTGATCAATAAAAATGCACAAACATCTCTATTTAAGGAATATTGCAAGAAATGGCACTTTTTTTTACTTTTGTGCTCATTATTTGCAAATCTATATTTGCACAGCATTATTTTAGCATCTACAGTATGAGGTTACTAATTTAAACATGAATGTGGCGTGTTTGCAGTGAAAGGAATGACAATGAATTTTAGTGCAACGCTATTTCACATTCAGTGAATTCACTCTACAGTGTTCAGTTTAGTATTTATGATGTATTTCTGCCTTTAGGGTTACAGATTTTTAGTTTTCAGAGGAGTTAGCAGGGGCTGTTAAAATGTTTCTGTCCTCCTCTGATTTCCCCCCTCACTGCTTTGCTATTAGGACTGTAAGCTGTGGTAGTTTGACCCAAGAGGCGAGCTCTAACCTACTTAGAGTGTCCTGTTCTCCTGCTGCTTTTCTTATGCTTCTTTTCCCCTTCTTTTGTTTGTTCACGGGAAATATGAGGATCCTAATTAAGCTGTGCCAGATAGGAGCTAGAGCAAGATAGGCTCCTGTTGGCCAACTGTGAGCTGCTCTCCACAAGCTTGGAATTAATGTTTAATTTATTTCTTGTTTATGATTTATTGATGCAGTGGTGAATGTGTGCGTGTCTGTGCTGTGTGTGTAGGAAGAAGAGACAGCATTGTGTTGGATGTAACTAGGTCATTTTCATACTGTGCTTGTGTAATGCATTATCAGCACAGACAAACATGCTATTAAAGTTTATTGTGTCCAAAACCATTTACAGGACATAAGACTTGGATGATGTTTTATTTCTTCAGTGTTTGTTCTGTTGCGTTTCTATGAATACATCAATACAAGCACACACACACATACACTCGCACACACACGTACAAACACTATAAAAAATTACTTATTTATGTTCTAAATCCATATGATGTCATATTTTAAAAGTGGAATTATTATATAAAAATGTATATTACACTGAAAAATGGATTTACTTTGAAATAATTTTCACTCAGAAACTGCTTGTAAATTTCACAAATAATTACAAAGACTTAAATGTAATTCCTTGTTAATTATACTCCAATAATTTTTATTTACCATTTAAAAAAATATTATATTATATTATATTATATTATATTATATTATTAATAAGGCCATTAATGGGTTAAATGTTTCTTTAATGAACCGCAAGAGGGACTCTTTCATATATATCAAACATATTTTTAAATGTCCATCATCCCTTACTGCTATGGCTGCAGTATTTTAAATGAATGAATGAATGACCCCTCACTGCTTTGCTATTAGGACTGTAAGCTGTGGTAGTTTGACCCAAGAGGCGAGCTCTAACCTACTTAGAGTGTCCTGTTCTCCTGCTGCTTTTCTTATGCTTCTTTTCCCCTTCTTTTGTTTGTTCACGGGAAATATGAGGATCCTAATTAAGCTGTGCCAGATAGGAGCTAGAGCAAGATAGGCTCCTGTTGGCCAACTGTGAGCTGCTCTCCACAAGCTTGGAATTAATGTTTAATTTATTTCTTGTTTATGATTTATTGATGCAGTGGTGAATGTGTGCGTGTCTGTGCTGTGTGTGTAGGAAGAAGAGACAGCATTGTGTTGGATGTAACTAGGTCATTTTCATACTGTGCTTGTGTAATGCATTATCAGCACAGACAAACATGCTATTAAAGTTTATTGTGTCCAAAACCATTTACAGGACATAAGACTTGGATGATGTTTTATTTCTTCAGTGTTTGTTCTGTTGCGTTTCTATGAATACATCAATACAAGCACACACACACATACACGCGCACACACACGTACAAACACTATAAAAAATTACTTATTTATGTTCTAAATCCATATGATGTCATATTTTAAAAGTGGAATTATTATATAAAAATGTATATTACACTGAAAAATGGATTTACTTTGAAATAATTTTCACTCAGAAACTGCTTGTAAATTTCACAAATAATTACAAAGACTTAAATGTAATTCCTTGTTAATTATACTCCAATAATTTTTATTTACCATTTAAAAAAATATTATATTATATTATATTATATTATATTATATTATATTATATTATATTATATTATATTATATTATATTAT
>NW_015552740.1:180401-186885 GCF_001515605.1 Sinocyclocheilus anshuiensis | reverse complement strand
GGATGGATGGATGGATGGATGGATGGATGGATGGATGGATGGATGGATGGATGGATGGATGGATGGATGGATGGATGGATGGATGGATGGATGGATGGATGGATGGATGGATGGATGGATGGATGGATGGATGGATGGATGGATGGATGGATGGATGGATGAATGAATGAATGAATGTGTATGAACTTTAGCATTATTTCAAGGAATTATAAATGTGCATAGAGTTCTAGTTTTGCTGTCATATTGATTCCATATTTACCCACCCGTATATGTCACATTAAAGTGAGGTGTAATTGGATTTACCCCTTCTGTCTAAGTGGGCTGTCCATGTGCAGAAAAGGCTACAATATGCTTATAGTCAAGTATCTTGCTTGCGAGACGACATGCATGAATGCACAGCACGTTAGCACACTGGCAAACAGGGGTGAATAAGAAGCACTGAATGTGTAAGTCACCACACACAGAGACACACGTGAACTGCATGGAAATGTCATGTAATTGTGAGCTGACCGCATGCATGTGCATGAGGGCTTACAAGTCAAGTTATCCGGGTCTGAAGGGTAATGCACACTTAGATCCACAAAATCTCTCTCTCTTTCTCCAGTTGTGCAGACAATAGGACGCTAAGTAGTAGCACAGGTGGCTTATACCTCTTTGCATGGGAAAATGCAGATTCAATGCTCTCTGGTGGCAGCTTGAGTCACAGCGGGAGAGAATCTCTCAGTTTCTTTCAGTCTCACCCTTTTAGCGCACAGTCAGCCACTTCAAACATGACGGGATACTCTGTAGCATGCGCAGCCCACCATGAGACCAGCTTTAAGTCCCTGCAAAATAGGCAGGATCACTGGGTGTGACTCTGAGATGCTGACTGACTGAATAGAAGGGGGACGAAAAGGCAAATAAATACATATTTAATTGAAGTTTACAGTGTGTGATGAAATGCTGGAGATTGTAGAATGGAGAGGCAAACTTTGAGGTCATATTTTACTCACTGATACAGAGAAAAAGCCATAGGAGGCAGTAGGGCTGGGCTTTCAAGTCCCAAATATTGAATACTGAATTGGTTTTCAAACAATATGCCAATATGTTTTCATGCATTATCGCTAACTAAATTACTTAACTAAATTCAATTCTAAATATAATAATATAAAATGTAAAAAATCAATATAAATTTTATAAAAATATTTTTATAAATAAATTAGTGCTGTCAAAATTAGCGTTAACACAGGTGATGAATTTTTTCAGTTTAACACGTTAAATATTTTTTACGCCGTTAACGCAGGGGCGGGGCTATGGTTGGCCACCCTGCTCACAACTGCTGAAAAACAGGCCCCTCCCACGATAGTTTGATTGACAGTAGTGTTTCAGCACAGACTGGACTGGCGTCTTATCTTAGACCCGAGATCTAAGATAAGACGCTCAGCATAGCTCATTAACATTTAAAGGAAAATGCTACAAAATGGCTTGCTCTGAAAAGAGCTGTTTTTGACGGTAAAAAGGGTGTTTTTTACACTACCATTGAGAAATTTTAACCAAACTATGTTACAGACTTTTCATTAAGACCCTAAAGAATCATATCAACTTGCGGAAAATGGGGGGGGGTGGGGGGAGAGACATCAGAGTGATACTGGCCTTCACTCATAAAAAAGATGCCATTATTAAAAAATACTGTCTTTATGTTGTTTCTACATAAATTTGAAGATTGAATCTGAAATTATTGCAATGTAAAAGTATTTTTAAATACTTTAATGTTAGGTGGGATTAATCACGATTAATTTCAGAAAAAAAATGTGCGATTAATCAGTAAAAAAAAATTTAATCAATTGACAGCACTAAAATAAATATATTAATTAAATGTTAATGGTCACTTTATTAAGACATTATACATATTTATTTAGTAAAAACATAAAAAATTGTATTTGTACATTTTTATGTAATCATAATAAATACATGACTGAAAAAGAACAAATACATAAAATTACAAAAGTTTAGTTTAAAAAAATATATAAATTATATGGCAATATGTGTAAAAAAATATATATGAGAAGTGAATAGACAAGTGAATAATCTGAAGTGAACAGGTAGGTTGGTTGGTTGGTGTCACACTGTTTTGTTCTGCTTACAACAGTGAAGAAATTAAACTTTTTTGCTGACTTTGTGACCAAAGTATTCCACCATCTAGATGAAGTAAACATATGATGTTTCACAGACATAAAATTGAATACTGACATTTAAAGTTAATTGGATCAAACAGTTATCAGTACACAGTGCACATCAAAGTATGATTTTTCAAAATTTTATGAAAATAGGTGCCTATATGCATTCACAAAGGTCTTGACTAAACCCAGAATATTCTCTGACCCTAGAACCACCCCTGAATTCAAGGGAGACTATGCTAATGCTAAGCGCACACATGCTAAGGTCAGAAAATCACACCTACTCAGCACCATGGGAGGCTTGGGTTTGACCTCATGAAGTCGGGATAGTGTAGTTGAGAGGCTTGCAGTGAACTGAACTCCCTGTGGCGCTGGAGAGGAGGTTGAAGAAGAGTGCAGAGGTCTTTCATGAGGTCATGGGTTTCATATTTGAATCTAAAGATGATTTTGTCTTTTAATACCAGGATGTCAGAATTACATAAGTTCTAAACACACATGAGTATTAAGAGATTTCGTGAGTGTTTTAATTTGAAACATGCAGTACATAAGCAGTACAGAATGCATTTATTTATTTATATACGTTTTATTATTTTTTAAATATGTTTGATTATATATTTATAATAAAATAAATACATAACTGATAAAGCTCAAATAAAACATAAAATAAAAAATACACATAAAAATATGTATACATTATGTGCGATTATCAGGTTAAAAATAATATAATGTGAGCAGTAAATAGACTTCTCAGTTAAATAAATAAATGATATTTTTATTCATTTATTAATTTAGGTATGTTCATTTTATTTATTTCATAAAAATATATTGTATTATTTATAGTTGTTTTATATTTATAATCAATAAAACAATAGTTTAAAAAATGTGTTTGGCAATATTCAGGAAAAAATAAGAAATTATACAAGCATTGAACAGACTATTTATTAATTAATTTATTTATTTATTTATTTATTTATTTATTTATTTATTTAATTTCTGTTCACTGCTCATAACACACCATTGTTAGAAATTAGAAGTGGTACATTATTGGGAAACCCTGTAGATAAAGAGAGAATATGACCATACAACTCTCTTGTTTGTAAGGGTGTGTTTTTCCCCCCTCATCACTGCAGCGCTAAGCCAGCATGATAAAAGGCAAACTGGTGAACGCCAGATCTGACCCACAAAGATAAACATGAATATAGTGCCGTATCCGCCTGCCGCAACTCACTCGGGGGTGAAGCCCATCTGAACAATGCTTCACAGCTGATGGCCCTCAGTCCTTGGTGTAAACAGAAACAAATGTGGCATTTGAAAAATAGGCTGTAAATAAGAAACTAGAGCATGCTGGGTATGTGTGATTGAGGAGAGAGAGAATTGTCCATTTGTCAGTTTAGATAAGGTCAGTGTTTAAATTGCGCGGCTACAATAATCGAATGCAGCAGGGACGGATGCCCTGCCAGCTGCAGCTAAAAAGTGTGGCAGTCATTCGCACCGCTAACAAACTCATCACAGAAGTACATCCGGACTGCTAGCAGTTGCATGCAGAGTATCCTGAAAAAGAATGGCTGTGACAGTAAATGAGTTTAAAGGGTGATGTTAGAGCTTATTCAGACTTATTTATGCTTTGTTTTGTATTGGAGGAATTCATGAATGTACCACTGCAGTATTTATTGCCTATATGGTTTTGTCCTTACGCCTTGATGCCATTGGATCTCACATGAGTGCATTTTGCTGTTGCTTTGTCTGTGTGGCATGAAACCATTGCACACAGTGTCTGACAGCGTGTTGGCTAATTAATTAGCCAACGCAGTATCTAGAAGAAGCTGGAAGAAGATGAAGAGTCTCTTTTCATGCATACACATCCACACTGAAGAAAAAATGGTGTAGAAACAATTTTCACTGAGAAAGTGATTATGAATTTCACAAACAATTAAAAAGAAACCGCAAGTAACATTGAATTGAACGAAATTTTGAAGTAGAAAAAAAATATTATTGTAAAACATACAACATTTACGATTTAATTTTGTATTTTTTTAATAAATCTTTTTCACTTGTTTATCATGTTGTATTATGTTGTATTATGTCTTTGATGCAGTTTTACAATTTATTTAGTCATATTTTGTGTCTTTTTGCCAATAATGCTTAGAATTGAGTCAATATTTTGACATTTTGTAGTCATTAATTTTAGTCAGTTTTACTCTAATAAAATTAAATCTAAATTTAGTTGAGGAAAATAACATTTTAGTTGATGTGAATGTCTTGTCAGATTTCTATCAACCATTTTTTTCTTAAGTTTACCTTCATTATGGTTGAAAAAATAATGAAATAAAACAGAACATTTTCATCAGTAATTTTGTTATGATGGGCCTTTTAAACCAGGAAAAGAACAAAGTTCATTTTTTACATTTAAAGCCACAGCAACAAAAAGATGTCCTTTTAAATGGTCATTTGCCTCATGCTTTGTGGAGCACTTAGTGTTTTAATGCACACTGATATTTCAGTTGTTTTGTGAGGGTGTACTTTTTTGACGTAATTGTGTGGAACAACAAATCTGACCTCTGGCTCTTTCTATCCAAGCAGATTTATAGTCATCACCAAAAGTGCATGCTGCATTTTGCATTTGTCTGGCTCTTATGCACTGAAAACTTGCTAAATCAATACTTCACTGCTTGAAAGTGCCTACAGGGTCAACATTTGTTCTCCCAAAAATTTGAGATTATAGATCAACTGTTTATTTCTATAAATGTTTGTGCTTTACTTCTGTTTGTTTTTCCTTTCACTCTGTCTCTTTATTCCTAGAAATTTGGCCTTTTGGGCAGTTTTGAAATCGATTTAGGCATTTATGAATAGGCAAACATGACACAAAACTTTTTTCTGAAGTTCAAACTTTTTACTTATTTTTTGTAGACTGTGACATTCACTATCGCTGGACTTTTGCCCATGATGGCCTAAGCTATAATTACGGTGTCTACAATAAAGCTGCCGGTAGCTTTAATTTATTGTGATGTGAAGCCTTCAGACAAATGTGTAACCTTGAGACAGCCTGTGTATAAATCCCATCACTCTGACAAGTAAAAACATCCCAAAGGTTGAAACCTTCATGGCACTAATATACCATAAATGGCTTTCCCTCACATAAGGAACTAAATCTGACATGAACAAAGCACTACTTTATCTTCAGCTTAGATTTGTATGGAGCAGGACACACCAGTGGTCCACACTTAATCTTCTCTTTACCTTGGAAATCTAGAGCATCAGCAATTTCTCTGCCCGACAGGCAAGTGGAGGAGAATTGGTTATGACTCCTCTGTTATGAGCACCATTCATTTCAGAAGTGACAGGCCATGCACAAAAGCATGCGCACAAATAATCATATTCTCTTTTTAATTGTATAGACGTATTTTTAAAGGGACATAAAGTGACATTGGACAGAACCGTACTGGCATTTTCACTGTGTGAAAAGTGCTGCTATTTAGAGAGCCAAATATGATTCTGTGCATACATATTTTAGTTATTTTATATTGACAGCTACAGTGTAGCTGAAGTTTTACAGCCAGTTTGGTTGTGTGTGTATGTATGGGTGGATCCACAGTCAGCTAGTTGGCCGTTGCATCATCGGCATACATATGTCATGAGGTTTGCACTTTTTGCAGTCAGACTCTAATGTTAGAGCTCTCATACTCTCTCAGGTTATGAAAAAATTCCAGAAAATAGGGGTATTGTGCTGTTAGAGATTGAGACATACATAACTCCTGTAAAATGTTTGGGTGAAGCAGACAGTGGGGAAATGCATGTCTGAAAGGACGAAAACAGCAGGAGATGCCTGAAATTGCTGAAATAGGGGTACATTTTTTGTCAAATTATTTTTTTTCCCACCTTGTCTTTAAAAAATAAAAAAAAAATTAAATTAAATTAAATTAAAAAACTTTATTAAATTGGCCTTTTAACCCAGGAAAAGAACAAAGTAAATTTTTAACATTTAAAGCCAACAACACAATGATGTCCTTTTCTTAGTGTTTATTAGAACTATTTCTATTGTGTTTTTATAATAAATAAATATACATAACCAAACATAACATAAATTCACAAATAAATTTCATTGATTACATAATCCTTGATCCTTGACCCTTGATACCCTAGTTTTCAGCTTCAGAATTAACATATTTTGTATTGTAAAAGCCTTACCAGGGACTGGGGCTGCAAATTAGCCACTGGCTAGAAGCCTGTATGTAGAGCATATGCACTGTTATTCTGCATTGTGCCCGTTAAATAAACAGCTAAATAAATAAATATAATACTAGCTGCTTCACATACTTTTTAAATATGTT
>NW_015552740.1:167189-180290 GCF_001515605.1 Sinocyclocheilus anshuiensis | reverse complement strand
TCAAATCTTTTTTGTTCTCATCTAAAGTGGCTTCACTGCATGCTAAAAATCCCAAAAGATTTTCCACAAAGTGTTCATTTCAAGCCCTTATATTAAAAATTGAGGAGCCAGATTGCCATATAAAAGCTTACGAATATTGTCAGCAGCTATACAGCTCCGTAAACAGAAAAAAGGGAAATATGAAAGCCCACTGGGTGCATCCACCACACAGGAAACTTTAATGAGGGCCTGTGGCAGCAGCTTTATAGACCGATGTGCCTCCTGACATCCTCTTTCGAAACAAAACAGCACGGGGTCATAAAGCTCTCCTTCTCGCAACATACTATGTCACGGAATTGTCTGTGATGTCTCGTGCCTCAGAGATATTTGTGACTAGATGTAATTTCCATCCAGCCATGAGCATATGGAAATGAAGAGTGCGAACCGTATCAGAGTGTCAACACACATATGTGTTTGAAAAACAATGAGAACAGCAACCCGCTCTGATCCACATAAAAAAATCCAGAACTTTTGTAATAGAGCTTGGTTTCCCAAAGGATTTGTTTATTGCTCAGAGGTTGCTCTTTGAGAATTAATGGATTTCACAGTTAACTTTGTCCCACGTTTCTGATAAAATTGATAAGGAGAAATATAAATAGACACAACCAAAACAATTGTTGACATCCAGTAAGATTATAGCGCTGTAGATGGCATAGCTAAGATAATTTAGTCTTGGAAGAATTTTATGAGAAATGACTTTACGACTCTCCATGTGGTCTCTATATATTCTCATTGCTGTGTAGGATAAACTGTTAAGGTATTTATGAGATCTCATTTGTGGGATGTTCAGAGGTCTTAAAGGAATAATTCAACCAAAAAAATAAAATTTGCTGAATATTTACTCACCCTCAGGCCATCCAGGATGTAGATGAGTTGGAAAAATTTAGCATCACATCACTTACTCACCAATGGATCCTCTGCATGCAGTGAATGGGTGCCATCAGAATAAGAGTCCAAACAGCTGATAAAAGCATCACAATAATCCACACGACTCCAGTCCATAAATTAATGTCTTGTGAAGCAAAAAACAATTTGAACTATGAACTATTTCTTTAAGCGGTGTTTTTTTTTTCTTTATGTAAATTTGTATAAAGCAGTACACAGTATGTAGGATTTATATTTATTTGTTTATTTAAAGCTTTTACAATGTGTACTTTGACTGTCATCCCGTAATAAAACTATGCTTTTACCTGCATGCAGTAGAGCACAGTTAATGATTAAGCCTTGCCTGGATCCACAGTAAACAACAAGGGTTCCTCAAGTTCACTAGATCTGACATTCTGGACTGCTCAGAGGGAAATGGTTTCTTTTAAGTAGGGGACATGACTTCACTGAGAACCAGTGGAGTCAAACTGCCCCAGTTGGAGGGATGGAATATGTGGGTCCTGTTTTCTCCAAGAGTTCTTGGTAAATGGAAATTAAATGAGCTAATAGGAAAACTAATGGCAGCCATAAACTAATGGCTTGCTACATTTCCTGAACAGTGACAAAGCCTTATTAAAATACTTCAAAGAGGGAAAATGTCAATGCGGGTTGCAGTTTTGTCTTAGTAGGAGGTCAAGAAGGCATATGTCAGTTATGAAGTTGTGTATAACCTGAATGCTGGCAACAACAGAATGTATTATTTCATACACATTGAAATTTATTTAGCAGACTCTTTTTCCTTTTCTGTTTATTTTATTTGATTCTGAAATTTAATAATAAGTGCCTTTTGTTCATCATTGTTCATGCAAGACAAAACACAGATGCATAACTGGGTGCAATTTGTCTCCCCTATATATACAGTATATATATATATATATATATATATACATACATACAGTATATGCTTTATTTTATTTACTTGTAAACACTTAACTGTCATATAATTACCTAGTTATTAATAGGCCTACTTTTAAAACATTTCCACTATAAAGAGTCTTTCTGATATTTTTTTGTTATTATTATTATTTTTATAAATACCACATTTTAAAATGGTTCTGCTATTGTTGCAAGATGATTACACTCTAATGGGTTTTTTTTTTCAGTTGTACCAGTATTTGCTGGTCCAACAGTGTCGAGCAATCAAAAACACTTGTTACACTAAATCTGGACCAGATGTATAATGAAATCTGATAATAAGTGTAAGAGTTGACTTATAAATTAAGCATGGCTGCATAGTGCCAAAATGATTTTTTTATATATATGTTGGCTGTCCTTTACTTTACTATGAAAAACAAATGGTTTACTGCTGAAAGATGGAAAGTTGCCTGCTTTTGCTTCTCTCTGTCCAAACTGTGTGATTAATTACCCTGTCAGTCACAGTGTCTCAACCACTGACAGCGAGTCCCACCCGCACTCCAAAGTTGTCAGTCGGTTGGTGGCTCGGTCCCTATGCTACCACCACGTGCTCAAAGCCTGATAACTCGTTACTGTCATGGAGGCTGAGGAAAAGCCCACATTGGCAAAACGCTTCCTCCATTTCCCCGTGGCGACCTTATCTTTCAACTCGTCTCTCAGCTTGTTTTAATTAGATTAAAAAGTTCCTGGGCCCTGAGGGGCAGCAGTGGAGTTGGCGGTAGCTACGTGCTCCAGCACCGCAATTGCATTGTGATGTTCAAAAGTCTGCATATGTATCTTCTGCCCGTAGAGGCAAAGAGAGAAGAAAACTTCCAATGATGGTCAACTGCAGATCTGAAACAATAAAACCACTTAAGAATTCAAAAATGAACATTTTGACTTTTGAGTGTATGAGTGAAAAGAGGTTCCTCAGAATAGCTTTTTTTGTGTGTGTGTTTCGCATAACAAAGAATATCATATGGGTTAATTTTTGGGTGAACTCCTTTAAAACTCACCTTAGAGAATGTAAACCTGAATTTAAGAATATTTTCATACTAGATTCTATAAAAAAAATTGCTAAATGAAAAGCTCATTGAAATTATGTGTTATAAACGATTGTAAGCAAAGTCTCCCCACATTAAAGTGCTCAAATGGTTTTGTGTGTGACTTGGCGTTCTCTCAGATGGCAGTCAGGGTTTTGCCTGTAGCGTTAGCATTGCTCCATCAGTTGTGTAAACAATTGCTTTCAGTGGCGTCTATTTCTCCAATTAAAGCACTGCAGCGTGTACCCTTGAGGAGAGCAATGTGGATACTGCGTACTTATGTTTCTTTATGTATATACATACATATGTGTATATTTTCAGAAAAAAAAGGTCTGTTTTCATAAGTGTGAGCGCAGTGAGAAGCTTCTGTCACTACAGATCGACCACAGATCACCGAGTCTCCACTTGGAACTCAACCAGATGGAAAGATGAAGATGCAGCCACTTCTGATACCTCAAGGTGTGTGTGTGTGTGTGTGTGTGTGTGTGTGTGTGTGTACGTACATCATTATCAACATACAGACCGCCCTCTGCAGTCGGTATCTTAAACGTTTGAGGAACATAATGGGTGAAGAAAAAAACAGACCATATTCACGCAGAGTGATTTTATTAGCATTATTTTTTTGTTTTGTTTTTTAAAGCAGAATTGCGTGTATCTGAGTATCAGCTATCTAGTGTGTGTTGTTAACACCACAGCCGTCTGTTGAGATGCACAATCCCAAAACCAAAAACAACTCCCCCACCTGAGATAAGTGAGAATTTAGCAAATGATATATGACAGAGGAATTTTGTTATAAACTTATAAATATATATCTAATGAAATTAAGAGGTAAAAACATGAAAAAGTTAAGCTACTACTTAGTCTCTATACATTTTGAATTAATTCCATTTTAATACAGTTACAAAACCTTGGTCCTCAAAAAGTGAAATGATTTGTTTCTTGTGCCAAAGGTTGTTTGGAAGTACTAAAGATGTGAAAGCGGCTGGCCTTGGAAAGAAATGAGTCTCTTGCAAGTAATTCAAGAAAAAAAATTTATATTTCAGTGTACAGTAAAAGCACTTGCTGTACACAGTACATAGACGAATAGTGATTACATTACATTACATTTTCAGTCCAGTTACCGGAAAAGCACCAGCAAAATTTACTGTTATTCCTCTCTCTCTGGCGCTGTTACGTTAGAAAGCGAGCTGTCCTTTTAGAGAAAATATTCAAGGCCAGATCTCTTGTTGAAATGCACCCATGCATCTCTCTCTGTGAATGTGGTAATTTAACATTTTCATTGATTTTCAATGCACGGCTCAATTATAATTTAAAATGATAATAATTCACAGATTTTGCTGCAAGTATGGCTTTGCCTGAATAGATAGCCAATTTAAAGCTTGGCTTTTCATCTCCAGTGTTGTACTGATATACGGTTTGTCACAGTGCAAAGACTCTGTGACACGGTTGCAGAGTCTAGAAATTATCCTTTTTTCTAATGGTTTTGAATTGTGAAGCACACTAAACTACTTCTAATCTCTAATACTAATAGTATTAACGATTTAGATTTGTGTGATGCATCACCTCAGGTATCAAATGTAGGTTCTATACCAGCGCTTGTGATCCGTTAAACCTGAGGCATTTGCATTGTACACTTCAGTAAGATAAAACTTTCAAATTTCATGCTCCCCTGGTTTTGCATTTGGACCTTAGGCAGCAATCAAGTAATGACCTGACTAAATGGCCTCATAAACAAACATTTGCTGTTGTTTCAGCGTTTAGAAAATCTATCATTTAAAGAAAGAAAAATGATGCTATGTTCTTCCATAATATTTTTAATGCTTTTTAACCTTCAGCATGAAGCTTTTGTGTATCAGTCTTTCTCTGAATCCCATTCTTTAATTCAATCTGTTCTTTCTCAGTCGTTCCAAAGCTTCTAAGGCTGTAGAAAGCTTAAATGTGCACTAAAGAGGCCAGGATTTTTTTAACATAGGGCCTAAATCACACCATTATCCCTGCAGTGTGAATGTCTTCATTAAAAGCCGCCACAATCGCTCACAGACTACAGAAAAAAGCCAAAGCGAAGAGTCCTTACGGGCTCTGAATGGAATCCAAAAGTATATTAATGTGGAAGTTTATGATTCATGTCTGGATAACGTACCTGAAGTTTCTCCCCTGAGGTATCA
This sequence comes from Sinocyclocheilus anshuiensis, assembly GCF_001515605.1. Lineage (NCBI taxonomy): Eukaryota > Metazoa > Chordata > Actinopteri > Cypriniformes > Cyprinidae > Sinocyclocheilus > Sinocyclocheilus anshuiensis. The sequence continues at coordinate 175,225 of NW_015552740.1, read as the reverse complement.
GCAGATCGCAGAGATAGGAACGGCGGACACCGCGAAGTGATAGAAAGCAGTGACAAAGCAATTTTGGATTTTATTTATCTTACCTCTCACGCTGCCCCCGGTGGTTATTCGTTACAGTCTTAGAAATGAAGTCTTGCCATTTGAATGGAGAGATTACGTGGAGGAGAAACTTAAAACGGCTTTCTCCGTATCGTAACTTTCCTAAAAGTAACTGTCTGCTTTTCAACAGCAGAGATACTGCACGAAAAGCAAGTAAACACCTGCTTCCATTTGCATTTTCAACATCTGTGTGACTTATTTAAAGGTACTTTTGGAACTGGATTAGCCAATGTTATGGGAAATCACATCATAATTGACACATTTAAAATGACAGGCCATCTGTGGGCTCCGCGAGCAACATGGTCAATGAGCAGCAGTGCTTGAAAAATCATTTTATCGGATTGTCAGCTGCGTGTATCCTTTAATGAGCGGATTCCAGCAATGAAGCCTCAGAGAACATTCATGATTATGTGACTGTAGATGATGGGAATTACGCAGAAAACTGCATCATACACAGGCTTCAAAAAAAAGGAAAGAAAGAAAAAACATTTCTAATCATTTCAAGCACAGATAACTGCATTATTGTAATTTTATCACAGGCATTTTTTAAAAGAAATTAATACTTTTATTCTGCAAGGATGCTTTAAATTGATCAAAAATGAAATTCTTTATCAAAGTATCCAGAGAAAAAAAATGTATCACAGTTTCCAAAAAGAATATTAAGCAACAATTAATAATTTCTGAAGGATCATGTGACACTGAAGATTGAAGTAATTGCTGCTGAAAACTTCTATCACATGAATAAATTATATTTAAAAAATTTAAATGGAACATTTTAGTATTTCACAATATTACTGTTTTTACTGTATATTTAATCAAATAAAGTGATCCTTCTCAATCATAAGAAACTTATTTCAAAAAATTGTACTGAACCCACACTTAGATAGATTAGAGTATATTTATTTATTGATTGATTGATTGATTGATTGATTTTATTTATTTATTTAATGAATAAAGAGTTTTATTTGAGGCATTGATTAAGAGGTAAGTTAGATGTCAACAATCATAACTGTATATTATTTTTATTGTATTTTAAATGATGTCTGTGAAATAATCAGCATTTATTACTTTTTAAGATAGACAGAATTTAATATTCTAATTTAATATTCTTAATATTCTTTTTTTCTGTTCACATACTACCACAGCATTATGTAAAATCATTGACTCTTCTTAAGTGGGTGTTTCTTGGCCAGAATAAACCACGCTGTGGACCAGACCTTACGCTGGTTAGTAAAAGGTCTGGCTAAGCAAGACTAGATAAAGTCTGGCTTTATTTCAGAACAACTGTTGATGCAAGTGTCTCTTCAAAGCAGCATGACATATTGACATTAAAATGCAAAGAACATCCTCTACAGCGATGTGATTTACCACACTTAACCTCTATTACCCTTAGCATGACGAAGCAGGATGTTTGTTCCCTTTCATAAGTAGCTCTTATGGCTGGGTCACTCTGTGACTTATGTATTTCACCATAAACACATTCTCTCTCTTTTCCTGTTGTGGTGGAGACAAGATGGCGGAGTGTTTGTCAAGGTGCAATTGCTTTGCTTTCTTCTAAAAGCAGTGCTGCAGAGACTTGTTATGAGGGCAGGGTTGGATGAGTCAGACAGAGAGTGGAGAAACGAGGGGATAGAGTGAGTACAAGAGAAATGAAACCCACTGAAGTCCAGTTTGATCTCGTCAGCTCTACTCAGGGGTGTACCGAGTTTGTGTGTCTATCTTAGATTATTTCAACCGCTGCTTCTTTGTGTGTGTGTGTGTGTGTGTGTGTGTGTGTGTTAGGGCTGCACGATAAATCGCATGCGATATTTAATGCGCATCTTGTCAGTAAAGCCGGTTCTGTAATCAGCGGTAAATCTCCATCACGTGCGGGCTTTCACATTGAGCAGCATGAACTACACAGAGCCGTTGTTCACTGACGAGCTGCGCAAAACCACGATCATATTTTGCGCATGTTTTGCGCAGCTCGTCAGTGAACAACGGCTCTGTGTAGTTCATGCTGCTCCATGTGAAAGCCTGCACGTGATGGAGATTTACCGCTGATTAGAGAACGGCTTTACTGACAAGATGCGCATTAAATATCCCATGCGATTTATCATGCAGCCCTAGTGTGTGTGTGTGAGATTGGAAAAGTGGCTGAGAAAAGCAAGAGACAATGAGTGTGTATACGACAGAGAGAGAGAGAGAGACCATTGCATCTCAGGATATTCCATTTTTTATCTTGACATTTGCCTCCCTGACTCATTTGAACTCTCTGCAGCGCTTCTGCTTTACCATATATTTCAGTCTTTTGGTCTAATCACAATTTCAGGAAATGACAGAAGAAAGGGGGAAAGTACTATCACACATTTAACAATCCATACATCTCTCTGCATTTTTATTTCAATTAAAGCAGAATCACTTTGCCCATGGCTTCATGGGATACATTTGTCAAAGCTATCTTTATCTATTTCTTAGCAGCACATTAAGTAAAGAACCCTCTTCTTATCAAGAACCATGTTTGACTGGATGGGGACTTGGTAAATTCTTCTTTGAGTTCCATGTTTCATTACAGTTTCAGATTATCAGTTTTTTAATGTAGGCATTGACTCCCAGATATGACGATTCCCTTCCTGAGGGATTAGAATCCCTCTTTCTAAAATATAAAGCTAGCTATATGTTTTGTAATTTGTTGTATCCTTTTGTAAACTAGTTTGCTACTTTCTTTTTCTACCCACATTTCAGAGTACTGTTAAGTGTATAGCTGAATAATCTCACTATTATTATTATTATTATTATTATCATTATTATTATTTTATATGATTTGATTATATTTAGTAGTAGTAGCAGCAGTAGTAGTAGTAATCTTTATATTTTTACTGTATTTTTCTCTGAACCTATATCTGTGGACCCTCTGACACCCTCTTGCGACCCACTGGGGGTCCCAGAACCAAAGTGTGAAAACCTCTATTCTAGTATAAAATATTTTTGTTGTTGTTGAACTAAAAAATTGTTATTATAAATGTGTAATAACACACTTATAAATGTGTTATTACACAAAACTTTAGATGACAACAACAACAAAATCATGAGTGATGAGTAAAGGACTGAATTAGAATTTAGAGTGACTGCAGAGCAAAAGTGGCCTCGGTCTTACAGGTCAAAGGCAAAAGGACGTCATTTGAGACTGTCATACCTCATCTTCCTCTTCTATCAGACATAGACACGGTGTTCTGGCCAAAGGGAGAAAGTGAGAGACAATTATTTCATGAAGAGAAAGACAGATAGAGCAATGGCAGTCGGATGAAAGGGCCTAGAGGGGTGTGAGTGGTTCTTTCTGTCTGTGTGTGTGTTTCTTACTTCATGTAAATCTTTTACTATGCAACATTCAATATAAATCGTTAACACCATTATTATATTGATGGGAGGTGTTTCTGTTGAAGCAATTAATTTTCTGAAGAGCTTTTTGTGAATTTCACAATCACTGAGACCAGCAATATTATCAACAGAGTCATTACGTTCACAGCTGTTTAGTCCGAGGCCGCAGTGTTGTGTGATAAAGATGGATGAGGCCATATTAGTTGTGTTGCCACAAATCTGGTTTAGTTAAATTAAAAACTCAATGCGGCGTGTATTACGTGCTGGGTGCATTGTTTCACAGAATAACTTTACATGACAGAAAAAAAGAATAGAAGAGGAACATTATCTTGGCCCGAATAGGGACTTGAGAAGTGTTGCTGCGTTCTATAAAATGTTTAAGATTTAAAGGGATAGTTGACACAAAAACTAAAATTCTGGTATCATTTACTCACACTCATGTTATTCCAAACCTGTATTGTTTCTTTATTTTATGAAACAAATGAAAAATATGTTTTGAAAAATGTCCAGTGAAATTATATTTTATACACCAGTGCTTTTCAAAATATCTTCTTTTGTATTCTACACAAGTAAGTGAAGAACAAAATGAAGTTGAGTAAATGATGACAGAATGTTCATTTTTTTGGTGGAGTTATAGTCATTAAAATTTATTTTTGAAACTTTTTCAGAAAAACTTTTTCTATGGCAATGTGTAGAAGAACCATTTTTGGTACTTCAGAGAACCTTTTAGTGACCAGTTCTTAAAACTTAGTTTGAATAACATAAAAAAAAAATCTTAAGAACCTTTTCCCACTATAATAAACCTTTTATGCAAGAGTTTTATGGATGTTACCTTCAAAGATCCTTCATGGAACCACTGATTCCAAAAAGTAATCTTTATTTTTAAGAGTGTTGACAGGAATGAAAATAGGCTGCGAGGGATAGAAGTACAGTGCGTTCAATAGACTGTGCTCTTGTTAAACAACATAGCAATTTTTCAGCTGATGAAACATCTGTCTGAAAAAGTTTCAGTTAAAAAAAAAACTTACTAAAACCCTTTTAAATGTTGTGAGTTGTGAAAATTACGTGATCTAGGACCATTACTGTGGGTGACATTGTAAAGACTGTAAATCTATCCCTCATAGCCTTCTATTTTCGCATGCCATAGTAAACTTTTCAAAATGCAGAAAATGCGCTCAACTTTTTGTATACAGTGTGCGGCTGGTAATTATGCTCTTTTCATTATGCTCATTTTATCATGATTTGATTAATTACTGCTGCCATGAACAATAGAGAGTCGAATGCAAGATGTTGGACCATTTCTTCCTCCATTACTCAGAGTCCAATTAACAAGACTTTAAAAACTGGCGCTTTTTTATTTATTTTTTTATTTTTTTGTCCCAGGGCTGTAAGGACGGTGTATCCACCATGTTGCTTAGGTGGTCTCTGGGATATCTTAGTGTCCTGCAGTGCCATCAGAGACACCCCTTGCCGCATGCTTGACGTGGTTAAAATTTAAGAAGTGGCAGAGGTTTTTACTTAGTGTCACAGCTTGAGCTGCAGAGGTTAGGCCAGGTCATTGTGTGTCAACGCCTCGGAGACCCTTCAATATTTTAACAGTCCTTCCACTTTCTCTCCCTTTCTTGGTTTCTTGCCCTTTGTTACTCATGTTTTTTGGCCTGTCTACCCTTTGTTCCTAAAAGAAATGTTGGAGTTAATGTGCAGATGGCGTTATAGACATACAAGTGAGAGAACACCGTGCAGCCAGAGAACAATAACTCACTGCCATTTTGTTTCAGACCTGTTTCTTGGAATGCCTGTTTCACAAAATATTGCGCGCCATGTGGAGTTCAAGTGTGCAGTTTCATGTAGTTTCAAATGTGCAATTCCTTTCACCTTTTGAAATTCAAATCAAAGAGCTTGTATGCCCTTAAAATTATTCTCTGAACTGTCACTTTCCATACAAGTACGAAATGCTAGTGCTTGAACTCTTAAGTAAATATCCTTTGGTAATTTACATTATGCAACAAATGACATTTAACTGCACTGAACATGGTACTGAATGTTCATTTACATTCAAAATACATTTGTACATACAATGCATTTATATATTCATACTTGTGTATTATTTCCTTGTTTAAACGGAGATGCATATAAGGGTGGTTAGAAAAAAAAAATATATGTATATAAATCCCCCAAATTATCCAGTGTATATTATCTCTGACTGAACAAATTAACCCTCAGTAAGTTTTAATACAGTGCGATAACATTAAATAGCATTTTTGGGAAAAGTATACTGTATATATGTATATTTGTTTTGAATTTGTTTGATCAAAAATAATAAGTCAAGCAAAAACCTAACTCTAGACCTCTTGGTACCTGGCTGAGCACAAATATGCTTTTTCCCATTCAAGATTTGCTGAACTGGAAACACCAAAGTAAGGTTATTTGATGTGGAATCCACCTTCAGAGTTGTACATTTGTATAGAGAACATTTCCAACTGCTGTACCTTCTTACCACAGACTGGCGTGCGGTAATCATTCTCATTTGTTTATATGCAAATGCATGCTGTGGGATGCCAACAGCCTCTAGCAGAACACTGAACATCACAGGGAGTATTTTTAAAGGAAGATGTCCTCGGGGTCTGTTGTCTGTACTACTTTATGATGTCCTTGTTTTATGTAATCTTGACGCAGTAAGTTGTGGGAAGCTTTATGTGTACCAGAAGAGCTCCAGGATTTAGGCTACAGGAAGGGGGTCATAGTGTCTGGCCTTTTCATGCGCATATATGTTAAACATATCATAACATTCTGTCAGCCAACTGCATCCGGATGCCACATGCCTGCTGTTAGCTTATTAAAAGCAAGAATGCTTTCAATTGGTCCAGTTAGTGCTATAATAATTTCCCATTGAGTCCCATCTGCACATATCTTATAGCCGAAGCCCACCCACAGACCACCCTAAAATACTATCACTAATACAGTAGGTGCTCCGATTCTCTCTCAGCTGGTGATTTTCACTCTCCACCTACAGAATTTATATCAAAAATGTATTAAGCCTCAAAGTTAATAAAGAAAAGCAAACAAAAGCAATAAGCTCTTTTACACAAGCTGCTTAGCATCCTGTAGTGCTGCAAAACATGGCACAAATCACCAAGTATGGACAGTTGCGTGTATAAAGAAGCATCAAAGACGCAGTGTAGATGCTTAATTATATTTGTATGTTGTGCAAATAAGCCAGCATATTTTAGAAATGACAGGTTGTTAAATATAATGGTTGTTCTCTTGAAAGTTAGATTAGTTACTTGCTTTACTTGGCTGTCAGTGAATAATTCTGCTGGAAGCAATTGTGTTGTTAAAAGTGTGAGCTCAAAGCTGGGGCCACACCCACAAGTAATGATATCATGCATATGCATTTGAATTGGAGACTAATTAGTTAGTATCACTAATGAAAATGATTGTGCTATTTGGATATTTTTAGCCTTACATTTTTAAGTTCAATCTTGACTTGTGTTTGGTGAATTATCCCTTAAAGTAAATATAGTGGGATTCAGCTAGTCTACATCACACAAAAATAAAAAAAACAAAGAAAAGTATGTGTCTAAAGCATTGTTATATGGCCTGTCATGACATTCAGTGCGTATTATGATTCTTGTGCAAATACATTTATGCCACCACCATATATATGCCAAATGGAAGCAGCTTCAGTCTTTACTTTGTAAAAAGACTGCATGCAGATCTAACCAGCATATTACCGGCCCATAATGCAGTGAGGCTGTGTAAGGTCAGGACCCCCTCCTCTGTACCGTGCCGCACGCCACTGCTGAGAACCACTAAGATAACAAACCACAAACTTTTAGTGGTATGTATGCTTTTGAGCAAATCAATACTAGCTAGGGAAGAAAAATCCTTGTAATTCGTGTTTCTCCTTGAGGATAAAGTGTTTTGTGGTTAAACCTACTCAACCCTGCCCATCCGGCCTGGCCTTTTATGTGACTTTGTCTCTTTGTGTCATCAAATCAAAGCACACTTAAGCACACAAATCTGTCATTTCATCTTGTGTTCTTTCTTTTGAATTAAAAGAAAAGTAAAACAGTATTGTCCTTTGTCGTCATTTGTCTTCCTGAGCTCATCATAGACGTTGGCAAATTACATGCTAGTGCTAAAAGAAAAGGAGGTGGATTCAGCATACTATGATTCTAAGAAGATAATATCTGTTATGCTTTGCTTCAAATGACTGTAATTTCAGTCCAACCAGCAATCTAGTCTGACCTCTGAGAGTGATGTACAGGACCTTGCTTAAATTGCATGAGTATCTGTGTACACATGTATGTGCATGCATATATATATATATATATGTGCATGTATATATATATATATATATATATATATATATATATAAATCTCTTTATTTTTAAAGAACGCTCATTATCGTACCAAAGCTGCATTTATTTAAAATTATAAAATTGTCAATTTTTGAATATTATTACCATTTAAAATAACGCTTTTAATATATGTTTTAATATATTTTACTTTTTTTTTAAACTCCTGCATTTTCAGCAGTCATTTCTTCTTCTTATTCTTATTCTTATTATCTTCTT
>NW_015552740.1:154374-167087 GCF_001515605.1 Sinocyclocheilus anshuiensis | reverse complement strand
ATTATTATTATTATTATTATTATTATTACTACTACTATCAAACGGACTCGTTTATCAACAGTGCTGTCCCTCTAGGTTCCATCATTTCACGGAATACCCCATTAGCACTGGCATTCCTCCTCCTGTTGTCCTGCTCAGGTGAGAGGCTCAGTAAATTGTCTGCTGCCGTCCCTTCACGCTGGAGCTAGATGAAGTGAAAGGGGACAGCTCTGTTGTCTTTAAAATTGCTATCGATTAGGCCATTTGAATCCATAGCCTGGGAGGTTAAGTGACCCACGTTTGACTGAATGCGCCCGGAAGACACTCAATGGATAAAAATTTAAAACTAATCAAGTTCCTATTTGCAGTTGGAAAGAACTGTTTCTTGTCTGAGGGAACCTGTGCGTGTGTGTGTGTGTGTGTGTGTGTGTGTGTGTGTGTGTGTAAAGGTTTAACCTACATTGTGGAGTCCAAATATTGCAGACTCCTAAATAATAAAACAGAATTGACTAGACACTTTTTTGCCATTAATTTCTGACATCTGTTTCTCTTTCTTTTGAATATTACCTGACGTCAATGGCACTGCTTGTCAGTACAGCCTAAACAACAGCAATAGCTCTTCTTTTCATATGCACAGTTCCTTAAATTACTCTGTAATATTATTTTAGACAGTTACAAACACAGGGGAGATGGAGAGACAGAGAAGGCAAGAGGCATTGAATATTTTGAAGTGATTGCAGCCTTTCAAGATGTGTTTAATAATAGCTTGGATAGACTGAACGACCTAGATGTGTCTGTGTGAAAAAAAAGGAGGAAGGTGGTGTACAGAAAGCAAAGTCCCTGTTGGTTTCAAGACAGCACGTTAATGCTGTTTTGAAAATTCACAAACAGTTTTATCAGCTGGGTCCCAAGCAGAATTTCCATCAACTGATGATTTGCATTTTAGGTTAAGTCTGACTTGTGTTAAGGTTTTTTTTTTTATGCTTCCATTTACAACAAACAAACAAGGTACATAAACACATCACAGACTTGTGTTATGTTCGTGAACGTTTTAGTAGTATTTTATGAATTCTCTTTTATGAGTGACTCTTTTATTATGGAATACAGTTATATTTCTCTGTCAAATTACTCTGGATTTTCCATCGTGGGGGGTTATGAATCAGATGTGTTTAACAAACAAATCCTTCTGCAGTGAGATTCAGCTAGTTTGACAGCTAATATCAGCAGTGCACTAAAAGAGAGCTTCACAACTGTCACAACTCACCTTACAGAATCAAAGCCAGCGAAAACGGTGCAAAAATGTAGAAACTGTCATCTGTAGCACCTTTGTGCTTAGCGCTATTGTTTTTGACTTACAGTGACTTTGAATGGAAGCTGAAAATAAGTACATTCTCCAAATTCACAGTCATCCTGGCAGCATTCATGCCCATCATGACAGAATGTTATGCTACAAATTTCTGAAAACTTACTTTGTCTTCTCTAAAAGGAATAAAGACATAGTTTCGTGATTGGATCAGATTTGTTGTAGAGCTAGGTTGCATTAGGTTTGTTTGTAAAATTGTATTTTGCACATAAATACAATTTGGTTTTCAAATCCTGTTTTAATGTCCATAGTGTTGTTTTGCGAATGAGACAATGTCAGTTTCCGGTGTATATACATTGTTTGCTGTTGTAATGATGTAAACATCAGCACAATGCCAAAGAGTTTCTCATATAGTAAGTAAAAGTAGCTATAAATTAGAGGAAAAAACTGGCTATTTTACCTCTGCTTATGCATATCTCATCACAGTGCTCATTAGTGATTTTGCACATGCATATATACTTTGCAATGTACAGAATGTCACATTTGCTCTATGAGGCAAGTGTGAGTAAAAATATATATTCAGATGCAGTACCATACAATTTTTTTTTACACTTTGAATAATATTACATATACTGTACATTTCAAATGAAAAAAAGACTTGAAATTTGTTCAGAATGAGACACATTCAATAAATGTTGTGATTTGGATTTGGTTTCAGTTTTAGTTCTTTGTAGTCTGAACAGAACCAAACAAACAAGGTTTGGGTAACATTACATTCCTTTTTTATGTTCGGACTGCACAAAAATAAAATAAAACCAGACTTCATAAGACTTTTTTTTTTTTGTCTTGATGAGAGCAAATGCATTCCTTCCTTTCTTTTATTTACTCTAATGATACCTTTACAACTTTTGTTAGCAGTCGTCTGTGACTATCTGCAGCTTGGACAGAGACACGCTGGAGCAGTAATTAATCATGCTCCGTGGCGACTGAGCCTGATGGCTTTGAGATTGACTAAACTGCAGATGGTGTTAATGGCAAGAGCTCGCCAGCATCACATTCCCTTCGCATAAATCCTTATCAAGAGCATTCCTTTTGAGCACAGAGTGGAGTACCCTGGTTCCAAACGCTTCATTCCGCTTAATCAGAGCACCATGAGCTCATTACCTACAGCCAATTTACCTCTCAGTACTCCTCAGGCTAGAGAGGGACACTCTGCAACACTGGCCCATGGGAGCTTATCACTTCCTCTTCTCTTGTGGAGCACCCTGTGAGAAATAGCATTAGCTGCTTCAAAATGATCCGGGCAATTAGAGATCGGGTCTCTCTCACTGTCTGTCCATCCCCTGCTTTTGTTGTCCTCAGTTGTTTACGGTCTCTTTCTCTTTCTGATCACTTCAGTAAAATTCCTTTGCTGTTATATAGCAGCCCAGGTTGTTCTTTGGACTATCAACCCCCTAATTTTAATTCCATTTGCACTACAGTTACTAAGTTTGGGGTCAGAAAACTTAGAAAATAAATGTTACTTGAGCACCAAATCAGCATATTTGAATGATTTCTGAAGGATCATGTGATACTTTAATAGTTGCAGATTCAGTTCTGTCATTACAGGAGTAAGTTACATTTGTATTTATTTATATGTATATAATGAGTGGCTTATGAGCTATTGATTTCATTTGTATTTCATTTAAGTTTATAAACCTTGTCCAATGTTAACCCTTCAAATTAACCATCATTACTTCAACATTACCTTGTTATTACGACTTGTGAATTCTCTCACAGGAACTTTAATTCTTCATTAAACTGATTATAAAAATGTACCTAATTGTAATTTTTCCATTGGCTAACTTTTTTCTAATTTTTTTTTTTTTTTAATTCTTTTAGCTGTTTGTACAATATATTTATTAATGTTCTTTGTTGTTCCAGGTGTTTGGAAAGTGGCAGTGCCAACTTTCCACACACCTGTAACAACAAAGAAAACTGTTTTCTAAGAAATACTCTCTGCATCTCTATAAATTATGATTGATCTACTGTGCAACATTTGCTAGATCAAGTTTCTTTTGATTCATCTTTGTTTAACAAATGCAAAAAAATTGGGGCAGAACTCATTATTTGATACTCGCTATATCTATTTAGGTATCAGGGTATTCTAGCTTTGAAGTTTTATGAGACCAGATTTATGTGTGGGGAAAATGGACTTCATGGTGATGTATTGTCTGTCCACACACACTATCAACACTATCAAGGATATCTGAGTCTAAACGAAGACAAAATGTCTAATTTTATAAATGCTGCTTCAGTGAAATGTGCCCATGGTAGAGAGAAAAATCAAGAGCAGAAGTGATGATAGATGAAGGCTGAAGAGGAAAACAGCTGAGCTGTTTCTTACTCAGCCTACACAAATTGTTTACTTGATCCAGGGCCAAAACAACACAGGCCAGTTTGCTTTGGTGACTGCAGTCATGGCTGAATGTGATCGGTTTGCTTTTCACAGTTGTACAAATGATTTAGGTTAAGATCTCTTTGTCTTTGGCAATGGACTGTCAAAACAACCTACATTTAGCTTGTGTGATGCATCCATAGCGCTGATAGATGTGGTGAATTCTCTGCAGTGAAAAGATCATTTTTACTGAGTCACGTATGACTCTGATGGCTCTTCCTGGGAATGAAATGAAAATGCCATGCTCTCTTGAGACTGACTGCTCCCTTAGTGGACCAGACCGGTGGACAGGAAGGAAGAAGAGACAAGAAAAGTTTGACATAAAGGCTGAGAACCAGAACATTTCACAGGTTCTCAGACTGAACCCAAGAGGCCAAAGCTCATTCAAAAGGGTAATTGGTTTTATTAGGCAGCTGTTGAATAAGAATGAGCCACCACAACAGTGAGGCTCATCGGAGCCCAAGGGACTGTTTTTCAGTTGTTTAATTTTGTGACTTGCGGTGCATTGGAACTCAAGGTCCCAACTGACCATCTTTCAAGGTTGAGTTCATCTGGCAGAGAATGTTATGGCAAAGGTAGCACCTTTTATCTTAGGAAATGACAGCTTGAATTTATATTATTGCTATTTTAGGATAACTAAATTCATTGAAATGCAAAAAAGAAAAAAAAAAGTTGTGCATTCAGTGTCACACTCCAAACAAGGCCTTGCATCTGCTGCTACATTATTCAAATGTTCCAAAGGTTCCAAGACTTGGAGAACCAAGTTGATTTTAATTATGCAGTAGAATGTGATTACTCTTTACATAATTTGCACTCCCCAGAGAGAAAACATCCATATTTAATATTGAGCCCAAGATAACCTTTTTGTTTTTGTTTGAAAGAAACGTGACGTTCATGAAGAATGCATGGTGTGTAGATATTGACTCAATTTCCAGTGTTTGCATTCGATTACCTTGTTAACACTTTGTTTCTAGGGTGTCTGCAGAACCAGTTCTGTGCAGTTGTAAGGGTTTCAGACTGGTTTATTGGTGAATGCTAAGGTACAACTGGAGAGGCCAAAAAAAAACAACCCTTGGCAAGTGAATTTTTTTTGTACCTACATTACATTACATTTTGCATTTGTCAGATGCTTTTATCCAAAGCAACTAACGTGGAATTCGAGATATACATTCTTCAGTTCATACATTCCTTGGGAACTTGTTATGGTTCAAGTTAGAATATCTTAAAAAAATATATATAAATACATGAGGGAGTAAATAAATGTATGAATTAATAAATAACTACATAAATACAGAAGACAGAATATCCAGAAGATCAGAGTCAGTCATTGTCCTGACTTTAAAAGTTTGTAGGACAAATCAGATTGTAACAAAGTTCGTAGAACAGGAAGAAGGAGACGGGAACTGGCAAACATTTAAAGAGTTTAATAACAAAATAAACACAAAACTGAAAATAGCACGACCTGAAACCTCACGGACGACTGCCGCGCACAAACAGAACCAAAACAGCATAAATAGTCCAGGCCTGGTCCTCTCTCGTCGTTCACTGTCGTCGCTCCTCCTTTTATCCTTCCAGAGCTCCTCCGTGGGACTCGAGATGGTGAGTGGTGCAGGTGTCGCTCATTATCAATTACTCCACCGGCCTCGCTCCGTTCCCAAGGCTCTCGGCCCCGCCCCCACTCGTTACACAGATGTTAAACAAACCATAATTCCATGTATATATCATGAGTTAGTGTCTTCTAAACTTCATTTAGTGAAAATTTTCAAAAATGAACATTTTGCCATAGAAATGTTATTGAATACGAGTATTTCGTTTCGGCATACTCAATTAAAGTATACATTTCCAGAACAAATAATAAAATAATACTTAAATTATTATAATAAAATAAGTACAATTAATCAAGCACTTTACATCCTGACAGTCTCTGTGGTAGTTGTAAGTTGCTTTGGATAAAACATCTGCTAAATTACAAATTAGTAAAATCATTATATGGAAGCCAAGACCTGTTTGTATCTCATTTGTTAGCACACAGTTCTCAGCTAAAGTGTACTAATGAACAATAAAATAAACACCCTTCAGTTGTGAAATGTAATCCCACAGGTTTTGATACCATTTTTTTTTCCTTTCTTTTTTTTATTGAAAGCACTTTATTGAAAGTTTGTAAGTAGGTGGGAGTTGTGAACCGGAACTAGTGTTGCTAGCATTAGCAGCTAGGCATTAGGAGGAACAGGGATGGACTGAGCTGCCTAGAGGGTTCGTTTCCTCATCTCATCATGCAGATGTTGCTCTATGGTTGCATCACAGTCATGCATAATCAGCTTGCTGGACAATCCTGATCGTATATGGAAGCTAATGACTCAATATACTGTCAGACACATGCATGCATATAACTGCTATATGCAATTAAAATGTAGAAGACTAGCCACTATAGGACATTGGCAGTGTTGGGAAGGTTACTTTGTAAATGTAATAGGTTACAGATTACAAGTTACCCTATTTAAAATGTAATAGTAGTGTAACCTTTTCAATTACTTTATTAAAGTAATGTAACTGATTACTTTTGATTACTTTTTGATTACTTTTCTAATGAATGTTTATTTGCAACTGTTAATCATTTTCAAACAATTACACCCGAGCCGAAGCATTGCCAGTCACGACTAACCGATTCATGATTTATTAGAAATTTAATTATCGAAAGGCGAATTTGGAAATAATCGCTTTAGTACATTCGGCAGGCAATTATACAATAATAATATTAAAATAGCAGGGCAAATCGGCTGCCAGGCCACCCGGACTATTCCCGGTTCTCCCGATGGCCAGTCCGCGCCTGATTTCCACAGACACGCAGAACATGCAGGATCCATATATTGTCTTTTTGCGGCTTAATATTCACAGACACTAGTCCATATCGCGTTTTGATTCAAGTGTACTGACCTACTTTTGATTTATTCGTCCAAAATGTGGCATATTCCGTCCGCGTTAGACTAGGAATTCCATTTTTATGACTGATTCTATGAACCAGTCTGTGTTTTCCGCATCGCGGAAATTATAGGGCCGTATGTCTCAGCGTAATCAGTGCAATTTGGGAAAGAAATCAATTAAATCTGTATGTGGATGTGTGTAAATATTCAAATGTAATCCCCTTTGTAATCGTTAACATTTTCATAAGTAACTAATTTAATTACACATTTTTTCTTAGTAACTGTAACTGATTACAGTTACATTTATTTTGTAATTAAATTACGTAACGCCGTTACATGTAACTAGTTACTCCCCAACACTGGACATTGGTACTTCACCTTCTTTTTGGTTTTGTTTCTCGTTTGTTTGACTGGATTTTTGCTTTGTCTTTCAAGTTATGTTGAATGAACCCAGCTCAAAAGATCAGAGGGAGACTGATGAGTATAAAGTGCTCATCTTGTCTTGAGCCTGAAATGTCCAATAATTGTGAAACTGCTATGGAAATGTATGATGTGCTTGAATGAGTGTGTGTCGGTATCGCAGACTGCTGGGGATCAAAAATCGCTGGTTGTCTCAGGCCATGATGTATTTCTTGCCTCGGGAAGTACAAGGTTCAATATATGTATCACAAATCTGTAATGATCTCAGACCAGTTTTAGGAATGGTGGTTTAAAGTCAGCAAGCACTTTCTCAAACATAACAAAGTACAAAAGCACCTCCAATCTCTTCTTTCCTGATCGTTTTGTTCCTCCACTGTCTTTAAATACCACTTTTATCATCTCTCAAGTCAAAATTATATCTTTCTCTCTATCTCTTTTTCTGTTTTTATCTTTCTCTTTCTTTCTTTGACTCACTCTTCCTCATACAAACATTATAAAAGTTTAAAGAGTACTTCAAGTAGCTTGAATTTCTTTTAAAAGTAGCCTACCATGGAATTAACATATTTATGTATTAATATTTTAAAATTAGTTTTAGTATTTTTTTTTGTCAGTTGTCATTTTAATATAAGTTTTAGTCCATTTGTAATGTGATTTTGTCTTTTTTGTGTGATTTATTTTTATTTCAGTTTTAGTAATTGTAGTACTTAAACGTACTCTAAACATATTTTATTTCAGTTAGCTGTCAAGGCAAAATTTCTCATTTTCATTTAAGTTTTTCATGTAATTTTTTGTTCATGTAATATTTATATTTTATTGATTTATTTCAGCTTTATTTCAACAAAGACTGTTTTAGAATTAGTTTTGGATAATTGCTTTGACACCCAAGGGGTTAGAGGGTCTACCTGCTGGAGCTGACAAGATCTTGCTAAACAGTAAAACCTTGATCCCTTAAGTACTTGTGTTTGTGTTTGTAAGAAGTAGCTAACCTAACCTTAGGTTTCATTCCTCTCTGTGTCCAAAAAAATTCCCAGCCTGGCTGTGTTTCTAGCAGTGCAGGAAATATTTGCATAGCAGCGTATAAACCAAAAAGCAAAGAGAAAAACACTCTCCCGAAGCAGCGAGAAGTTCGAAGAGAGAATGGAAAAAATCAACATCCTACTGCAGAACGCCCCTTCACGCTTCAGCATAAAAGCCACTTGAGCTGGATTTTGTATGATTTTGCGTGTGAGTGTGTGCGTGAGCCGGAGCAAAATAATTGAACCAGTAAATGCTCTTTCAAAAATAACACAGCCCTGGTCAGGTCATCGCTACTTGAGGTAGCAGTCAAAAAAGGTTAACAGGAAAAGAACAAAAACAAGAGCGATAAAGAGGCAAAGACAGATAGGGTGGGAGGACAGACAAATAGGGTGACAGACAGGCAGTTAAAAGGAGGAAATTTAAAGGGAGTAATTTCACACTGCTACTTGTTTAGTTGCAATTTAATCCCAGAGATGCTAAAACGCTCCAAGGGAAATTCATTAAGAATGTACAGCGCCTACTAATAGCTTTTTTTTTTTTAGGTGCATGTGTTATCTGTGTTGCTTTAGCACCTGAATCATTAAAGGATTTATGCAAATCATTTAACAGCACAAGCACACCCCAAATATCTATAATAAACCTAATTTGCATATAAAGATGCCATGTGGAGCATGAAAATGACAGCTTCTTACATTTAAATTCTAACAGCATGTTCCAGCCCAGACAGCACACGGTTAAAGTGGATTACTGGTAGTTCATGGTGGTTCGGACTGAATACTGTGAATTCACCATGATATTTTCAAGTGACCCTGTTGAGAATTTGAGGTGAGAGAAATGTTAAACTCTGTGCTGTATGTACTACAGCAGCCAAAGACAGGACTTTTTAATTGGATTTTATAGGTTTGCTTTACTGTGAGAACATATAATTGTTCCAAGCAGGTCTTTTTGTTAAACTCTCTATTTGTTGACCTTATTAAATTGATTTTGACTCTTTGCCTCGTCTATAAATGCAGTAGTCTATTAAGAAGTAAAAGAAAACTCTCATTATTAGCTTTCACGAGAGTGTGGGTGGCACAAACGCAACAGTGGCAGCTGTCCAGGAGAAAACCAGCAATCAGTCTTTATGCCAAAAGATTCTTAAAATATGGGCCGGTGATCATAATCAGCTGCAGTGTATGCACTAAATACTATCAAGTGCACATGTGTGGGTGAGGTGATGGAGGAAAATGCACGAGAAATATTTCTCAGAGGCGTTTACAAGCATTTGACTGTCAACTTAACTTTGAGAAAACATCACATGAACAAAGCAGATCCTGTTTAATTCAGATTCGTTTTTTTTTTTAAAGCAGTCCTTCTTCATTACGGCATATTCCGCTTATTTATATTCCGCACTCCACTGAGTGCTGAATACATTCTGCCTATCACTAATAAATCAGTCATTGTTTCCTAGAGAGGGGATTAGACGTGTATCAGAGGCTTATCATTACAGATTTGTTTACCGGAACACTCTGGCAGCTCGACACTGTCTGATTTGAGCGTTAGGGGACCATGCCCAATTTTAGAAAATGATCTCTGAACTCACGATTCAAATCGGCTCCTGATTATGAAAGCGAAACAGCGTCCTGCATGCCTGAGCGTGTATATGTGTAATCTGCTGAGCTAATCCTCTGAATAGGGACAAAATGTGCGTCTGTTGCTTCTCTTCACTGTCTGTAACTTTAATGAAAAGCAGTTGAGTTAGAGGAGTTCCTGAAATTGGGATTTAATTCAGTTTTAATGAGTGTTTCTACAAAATATGTTCAAATGTTTGATTTAATTGCCTACCTTTTCATGACTGGGATGTGGTGAGCCTTTGTAAACAATTAAAAGTCTGGCATATCATTAGAAGTCATTGCAGTCCTGCGTCTTGGCAGCATGCGTCAAAGTCATGCTAAACTTGGATCTGGTACATTTCTGGAAATTTGGCCTGCCTGGAGGGCCTCTCAAGAGTGTGTTCACACGCCCGGAAAAGCATTTCACTTCACACTTTCGCTGACAGCATTTGTGAAATGTGTTTGGCGAGTGATGCTCTCATCAAAATTAATAGTGTATGCTTGTGCATGGGTGTATGAAAAAGGGAGAAAGAGGTCAGATTTTAAACCCATAGGCCCAGTCATAGTCAGGCCTATGTGGAATCTGAGGCCAGCAGATTTCTATTGTTCTTTTCAAACACCTGTCATCAGCAAAGTTCCACATATAGGATTCATGGCTCAAAATGCATGAATACATAAATAAATAATGATTTATTATTATTATTATTATTATTATTATTATTTCCCATATACATACCACCTTTCAAAAGTGTGTTTTTTTTTGTTTGTTTTTTGTTTTTTTTGTGTTTTAATGTAAAAATAATCTAATATGATGATTTTTTTTACTAAGTATTTACTGTCGCTTTTGATGAATGTCGTGTGTCCTTCCTGAAAATATGTACTAGTTTATTTCAAATAAATAAATGAATAAATAAGTAAAATAAAAAAAAATAAAAAACAATCATAATTACCCACACGTATAGCATATGAAGAAATCCAGTATGACTAATTATAACATATGCATGTTTATGTGAGAAATAACAATTTTCTGGCAACTTATCAAGTGAGTTCTTTTAAAATAGAAAAAAATAAAAATAGAAAAAGACAATAGGGAAAATGTAGGACAACTTTTACAATCAACATACATAACCTACCCTTTTAGAAAAGTTTGCAGATTCCTTCTGGGCTTTGTGATCGTAGCAAAACTGGGAATCATGTTAAAGTTCATTTTTGGAAAGAGCAGAGCAGATTATTCAGTCAATGTCACCTCACACAGAGAAAAAGAATAGTAGATATGATATGAGTGTGCCAAGCCATTTCAAAGTGTTCTTCATGATTATAGTGGGACACACTCGCAGTGAGAAGGCATTTTTTCCTCTCACCTCAGAAACTGATTCGCTGAGCGAACATCTGATGAGCAGTACAGATGGAACCACAACCATCACAGTCACCAACAGGGAAAAAAAAGATTGTCCAAGATCATAAGAAATTGTCATATCGCACACAGCTTTTAAAATACCTGTCTACTATTCTCTGATTTTTTGCTCTCTTGGCCTGGTTTGAGTGCACAGCCAGGAGCGTTTTATCAGTTTGCAGGTCATTGTGAAATGCCAACAAAAGATTATTTGGAAGGCTTAAGAATAGTAAGAATACCTTCATCTTTTGGCTGCTCCGTTAAGGAACTCAGGACTCCAAGTCTTGGCTTCAAATTAGGTCTTGAAGTCACAAGAAAATAGCAATTAGATGTTATTAGTGTATAATTGTTAGATTCAAATTGGAGTAAAACCAGACATTGACCTGCTACCACAACCCACCAAATTAGTCCGATCTAAACAGTCTCTAAGTAGATTAGATGCCCAAATAAATAATTGGCAGTCTAAAAAGCATGCGATTTTTAGCCCTTATGCCCATGAAGTGGCAGACGCAGGCACTCCCACCCACATGCATCTTTAACGGCTGCCTGGTCTCCATGTGAGAGCAAGGTATGGTTGTTTCCGTTCTGTCAGTGATGCGAGAAGCGTGCCTCTTCAAGTAAAAATCAGTAATTAACAGCAATCTGCTCGTGTGCCACAGAAGGACCAGCGTCCTTGAGATGTCTGCGCTGTGTGTGCGAAGAAAGAAGGAAGGAAGGAGATGCTTATTAGCCGTTTTATTAGCGTGCTGCTAGCTTGCTCCCAGATGTTTCAGCTGTGATTAAGACCTGATCCATCCCGCTGAGCCTTTTTCAGCTGAATCTTACTCACACTACTCAGTCTTTATGAATTCCACAGCATATGCACTGTCGCTTTAGATTAAAGCTTCTGCCAAATGCATAAAATGTAGAAGTGTAAATGTAAGTATAGCTGGATGTTACTTCACCTAGTACCCAAATTAAAATATTTTTATTTTTGCATCACCAAGCATAATAATGATTGCCTTCAGATACAGTGTTGCTTCATTGAATTGATCAGAAAAACTGACAGAGGAAACTTTCACACTGATAAATAACAGATAAATAAATGAATACATAAATAACATGAAATCACAGTATCCAGTATACTGGACTTTTTTAGTTCATTTCTCAGTGATAAATATTTATTTGCTATGTCATGGATGGGCATTTTATAGTCTTTAAACATTACAAATGTAAATCCATTGGCTTTTTAAATCCCTTTGGCGAGAATTCATTTTAAAAAGTGGCTTTTCACAGTTGCATTAAGCATGTTATACTTCGCAATTCGTTTTCTAGAGTGTGCACTGAATATGTTTTCTAGGAGACATTCACAAAGTGCATCATAGTTATGCAGAACAAAATAATCTTAATATTGGCTCTGCCGTATAGTTAATTTCTCAGTAAATATTTAGTATTGACTCAGGTCAAGGAACATTGTGAATGTTGACTCACAGTGTGATGTGTAATTCTTTAGACTTACTGTAGACCCTAAACCAAAATAAGAATTCCTGGAAACTGGAATTATTGTCCCCAGACCATTTTGCTGCACAATGTAGTGTAGTACAGTAAGCAGATTAGACATGAACATTTTCCACCACTTTGTATTTTTTTTTTTTTTTTTTTTAGTTTGTTC
>NW_015552740.1:146880-154193 GCF_001515605.1 Sinocyclocheilus anshuiensis | reverse complement strand
CTCCTCTCTCATAGCTACAAGGTGTGAGTAGATAGGTCCCATCATTTTGAGGTAAATGTGTTCAAAAGTCTGAAAAATCTGTGTGTAACTTTGAGGAACGTCACTACCGAACACCTTTTTCCTGCAATAAAGCACACTTTTTTGGGAGTTATTCCATAAAGGTAGTGACATCTTTGTTTTTGGGGGTGTTATCCTATAGAATTGTCACGACCGAAACAGTCACTACTGAAACATGGCATCATTGTTTCGGTAGTGACAAAAGTGAACACATAATCCTCATGGGGAAACAAAATTTTAGTACAGTTTTGCTATTTTTTTTTTTTTTTTTTTTTTTAGTATGCTCATTTCACTCAAACATTTAGGAAAATCTCATTAAAATTGAATATTTCATGAGAAACAGGAGGAACTGCAAATTTGTTGTGTATTTTCTTTGTTTACTCAATGACAGAGACAGCGTTAAAGAGATGCAGATTCACGGGAGGAAAATAAAAAAGCCAAATGAATCATTTTAATCTAACCCGTATAAAAACAGGCCTGTCTTGGAGCTGTTTGTGCAGCGGAGAGGTTAGTCACAGCTGATGTGAAATGGGAGCTCCCTGGGACGTTTATTTGATCACTTCTTCATTTCTGTTATTTGTTTATTGTTTGAGTACCTACTGAGTTACCCCAAGCACTCTGAGCATTCGTTCACATCAGGCAAAACAGCAGTTTAGCAGAAATGTATAATTAATCAGGCACTTTTTCTTCTTCTTCTTCTTCTTTTCTTTTATTCTTGCTTTGTTTGGTCAATAACAATACAAAAAACTGTTAGCATTATTTTTGCTATTCAGATGCTAATGACACTGAAACTGCACACTGCACCTTTAAGTAAAGGAAATTAAAATGGGTCATATTTCATTTCTTAAAAAAAAGGATTCAGATACACTACCTTAGTTTGTGGTCAGTATGTTTTTCTTATATTATATTGTATATACAGCAAGCAGGCCCGGCGCCAGGACACACAACTTGGGGGGGGGGCTTTTATATTTCTTAGGGGGCCGAAATACATTATTTAGGTAACAATTTACAGTAATTAACTAACACGTTAATACACTTTAATACATCAACTAACATTAACTAATCAAACTTTATCGTAATGTGTTACAATTATTTGTTATTAAAACATATGTTCACAAAAAACACTGTTAAATTAAACAGAATAGCAAGCAGGTGTGCATGATTTGGCGTGGCAGCCAATACAAATAATAACCGTTTCCTTACCTAAATCCTGCGTTTGGACCAGGCTCGGTTGCAGAATCTGTGCTTCTGAAATTATTATCTTTTTCTGTATAGTGTAGTAGTTAGCTATCTCTGTGTCGTACGTGGTCGCTTGTCAAGCATGAAAAACACAAGTTTTATTTAAATTCTGAATATATTATCGTATACAGTATGCAAAGAGTGCTCCGTTTAAATCACTCGTTCATCACGATCTCACAAAGTTCCAAAAAAAAACAAAAAAACAATGAACGTGACTACACAATTAAACTTTTTTTAATGTCTTTGTTAGAAAGCAACATGATATGACATGAAAGTAACGAGCATGATAGAGCACTGGACAAAAAACAGTGACTGGAGCGGTGAGTGCGTGGATTCCAACCTAAACACCTCTGATTGGCCATTGCGTTTTAGAAATCAACAAACATGTCTGTGATTGGCTACATTGCTCACCTCTGCGAAAATGCATTGTAAAATAATTTGACGCTTTCCAAAGCAGAAGGGCAGATACACTGGATTGTTTGCCAAATCTATTTCATTATGCTATTATTACGAAGAAAACAGATCCTAGACCAGGGGTTATGGGCAGCTTTTCCATCTAAAAGCAATCAGAAGCAACAGCAGGCAGTTGTATGAGTAAGACTATTATACACATTAAACTCAAGTCCGACCGTCCCCCTCGGTCCGAAGGGGGGGCACAGGGATGCCAAGCCCCCCCGCCGGCCCCCCCTCTGGCGCCGGGCCTGATAGCAAGGTCACATTAAATTGAACTAAGAACAAGTTCAAATAATAAATAAATGTTTAGAATATATCAAATTAGAAAAAAACATTGTTTTCAGTTGTAATAATTTTTCCAAATATTACTGTTTCTAACTGTATTTTTGATCAAATACATGTAACCTTGTTGAGCAAAAGAGACTTCAAAACATTAAAAAAAATCTTACTAACCCCAAACTTTTGAATGGTAGTGTACCTATTTCTGTTGTACTTTATTTTTTTATTTGTATTTGTATTTTTTTTTACAATCCAGCCAAAGCCAGTTGCCTCAAATTTTAAAACAATACCTTCCACGCCACAGACCATATTTACCATATTTCTGAATAACCACCCTGATTCCATAAACCCTAAAACCCAGAATGGTTCTTATAGAGTGAGTTTCTTACCTCTAGCTGTGCATGTGAGTATAGCTACTGAATGATTTATGGTGGGAAAGCAGCATGATGCTGTCATTTTTCACTGTCCCCATCAGCCATTTAGGAAAGGCACAGTGGGCTTGAAGAGGCAACCTGTTGTAAAATGTGATCTGAACCACCTATATTTTTAATGATTGTGAGTAAATCCACATGTGATTTATGGAGTCCTACCAGCCACGAGCAGGTTGGCAAGCGGGGGAAGAAGTCTTGTGCTCCAGCCCGTCACTTACTGTATCTGGGAACTCTCTCTCTATTGAGAGAAAGTGAGCGTATGCATATACACTAAGTGGAGTTGCTGTAGGGAACAAATAATAGATGAGGAGGTAAATGCGTTTCTCCCACATGAAAACTCAAGCATGCGTTGAGTAAATAATTTGTGCAAAAACGTTTTCTATTCCACTCTAAACCACTTAAACTAGCTGTAAAACCTGCAGTTAGAGCTTTTCTAACACCATATTGGCACTCAAAACTGGGGGTTTTGTGACAAATCACTAGTATACAAATCTACAGCCTGCCATAATGTACAGGCACCATGTCCCTGTAAACCTATCATGATTGGTTCTTTCATTTCCATTTAGATGCTTCTTAGATCGTTTGGTTTGGTCTTACTACCAGTCTCTTATTCTCACCAATGCTGTGTTTATTCTAATAAAAAAAAACATCAAAAGCAATAATGTTGTAAAATATAATTTTTTTTAAATTATTTTGATATATTTTTTTATGTAATTTAATCATGTGATAGCACATCAAAAACTGTTTTCAAAATTCTTAATAAGAACCTTTATTAATCATTGAGCACCAATAATATTTGATAAAAATTGAGCACCAAATCAGCATATGAGAATGATTTCTGAAAGATCGTGACAGGAATAAATTACATTTTCAAATATATTAAAATGGGGGAAAAAATAATTGTAATCACATTTCACAATATTACTGTTTTAATTAAATAAATTAGCCTTGGTGAGCATTAAAAAATCTTAATTATTCTAAACTTTTAACCAGTAGTGTACTTAAATGGCCATTAAGTCCGGCTGCTCACAGTATTACAATCCTATGCATTACATTGTCACGTTCTGGACTAATTGACAAAGTTTAAGGCTGTAACTCCATGAAGAGTCATAGAGAGAAAAATGGGGGCCGGGGTGGTACCTAAACAGTATCCGTACAGTTTCCATAGTGACTGGTGATTCCACTCCTCCATCCATCACCTGGTAGCAGCAGGCGAGCCACAAATAAGGAGCCACTCACTCCCATAATTCCACTGCACTACCTGACAGGCCGGAGATTTCCAATCTGCCTCAGGGGCAGGGGAACAAATCCATTCCCCCACTCAACTCATCCAGACAGAAAGAGCAAGGGAGTGGGAGACGGCGTATTGCATTTGGTCCCATAACTACTAGCTCAAAGGAGTGTTCACAGTATCAGAGGAGAGAGGGGAGACTCCTCCAGTCGTTCAGCGCAAGCCATGCTACTTGTAACGGCCAGCCAAAGACCAAAAACTTCTAACCGAGCACAGTTTAGACTAAAAAGTTGCATAGTCTACCTTAAAATGAAAACTGACAGCATTTACTCACCCCTATGTGACAGGTTGTTTTATTGCCATCTTTTCACGTTTGAAACACTAATTGAGCAATTACGTGAGATGTTCATTCATGTTTATTTCACATTAAAACTAGTAGTAAAGAGGAAGGGATGATCGCGTTCTGCACTGCCGTTTGAACTGAGGCGTTTAAACATCAAAGATGGCATTTATTGTTTGAATTTCCTGGAAAAAAAGGACATAATTTTAAAGATGAGACTTTGTTTCTTATCAAAAGTAACAATATATAATACAGGAAGTTTCCAATGAAGTTCCACTCATTCAGTGGTTAAAACAATGCTGTATTTGTTCGGTACACATGCATACCAAATCAAAAGACCCGTGCCGAAAATTTTCGGTACGAATACATGTACCGTTACACCCCTACAAAAAGTGTATAGAACGTAAATTTCAACCTTACAGCACTTATAAAAACAGTGTATGATTTAAAATAACTAATTTTATGATACTTTTTGTTGGTCAGGTTTGGAGCTTGAGACCTCCTAATCACCATTCACTTTCATTGTATGGAAAAGAGCAACTTGATTCTGATAAACGTCTGCTTTTGTGTTCCATGAAAGAAAATTACATGACATGAGGGTTGGGAAATGATGATATCGTTTGGGGTGGACATAATTTAATCCTTCAAAATAAAGTCACCTGTTCAAAAGAAAATAACACCGTCCCTTGAAACATGCCATTACTGTGTAGCTTTCCTCTTTAGAACAACTGCAAAGTCTTTTTGTTTTCACGCCCAGGAAAGATCGGTGAAAATGGCCGCTTTGAAACGATTGCTCACAATAAGTAGAAAGCATTATTATGTCACTCAAAAGACATTTCTGCCAGTAAATGGCCCAGGTATTCTCCCATATGGCATAACTGAACAATTGCATGCAAAACAATTGTTCTGTTCTAGTGCCGTGTCAGCTTGGGGATTTTAAGTGCTTCAATATAGAAAACATAAATACATTTCCTGTTTGATTACAGCAATTTCTATTCTAACATGATGTATTTAATTACTGACTCCCAATTTAATTAATCTACTTTCTGTTCTCTCCTCTTTTCTCTTGCCCGCTTCTGCTTGGACGACAATGATGTTGGTCACAAAAGGTGAGTAACTGCCATGTACTTTCTTTTTCTTTTTTTATGCAGAAATAATTTTTAATCAGCGTATGTGTACAATATGACTTCCTTATATCTCATCAGATGCATACAGATATGTTTTACGACAACATTGTTATAAGAAAAATCATTCCAAAAGTTCCAATTAATATTTTGACATATTTTCTGTCCAGGGTGTGCACATATCTGTCTAAGACTTGGCAATGCTTAGATTTCAGCTTATGTAAATGACTCTGCAGACTTGACTCTGAATGGGGTGGTGAAAGTGAATGCGTGTGTGTACATTTGTCTGTCTTTGTGTGTGTGTGTGTGTGTGTGTGTGTGTGTGTGTGTGTCTGTGTGTGTGCGTGCGTGCGTGTGTGTGTGTGTGTTCGTGTGCTGTGTTGGACTGAAAGGATGATGGCATTTCAATCTCCTCAACCTTCATGAAAAGATATTCGTCCTTCATCTTTTTTCTCTCTGCACTCTCTCTTTTCTCTTTTTGCGGTCTGATTGGCAGCTCTGGTACATGGAGTTGGGTCTGGTCTTTCAGTTGCCATGGAAACTGCCCTCTCCACTGACTGCAACCACACTTGTGGATGTGCGTGCGTGCGTGTGTCTGTGTGTGTTCGTGTGCTGTGTTGGACTGAAAGGATGATGGCATTTCAATCTCCTCAACCTTCATGAAAAGATATTCGTCCTTCATCTTTTTTCTCTCTGCACTCTCTCTTTTCTCTTTTTGCGGTCTGATTGGCAGCTCTGGTACATGGAGTTGGGTCTGGTCTTTCAGTTGCCATGGAAACTGCCCTCTCCACTGACTGCAACCACACTTGTGGACCGCATCTCTGGCAACTCTGATACTCACTGCATATAAAGATTAATATATAAACTGACTGAGAGAGAGTGGTGGTGGTGGTGGCGGGGGTGTGTGTCTGTGTGTGTGTGTGTGTGTGTGTGTGTATGAGTGCAGTGCAGTGCAGTGCAGTGATTGAGTTAGTATAAGTCTAAAACCAGTCGGAGCCAAATATTAACAACATTATAAACCAAAACAATAGTGTTATATAAACTAGCAGAAACTGTGGTGTTCAAATACTTCAAGAATACTTAAAATGATAGTTTGCTCAAAAATGCAGTCATTTACTCCCCCTCAAGTCGTTCCAAACCCATATGACTTTATTTCTGCTGTGGAATATAAATAGAGCAAATACATTGAATGGGGGCTGCAGCTTTAAAGCTTCAAAAATGATGCAAAACCAACCTAAGAGTATCATAAAAGCAGTCCAGATTTGTGAACTTTATGGGCCTGTTTACACCTGGTCACTTCATGTTTTTTTCTGATCGGATAGCTATCCGATCGTGAAAAGACCAGGTGTAAATGCCCTCCGAAACGCATTCGAGATGGATATAAATCCGATCGCTCAAACCACTTCAGGAGGTGGTCTGGGCCGCATTCCAGACAAAACTGAACCAGTGTAAATGCATCTGGTTGTTCAAACCACATATGTAAATTTTACTCCTCCCACAATGTTAAAATAATAAACGTGTGAGAGCATGTTATAGGCTATATGACATTATTGTCAGATATGACAGCGCTAATGCAACACGCATCGCTGCAGACGAGTAGCGGAGTATCCTTTCAGCAAGCCGAATGAAACAAACTGCCGCGAAAGAAACAAAGTAAGACGCAGGTGGGCAACACACAATCATATTCATTAAAAGTAGTAAGACAAACTTATCTTTCCAGCGCTCTCCTATTGCGGTCTTTGATCTTGAAATGAGCTGATAATTAATAAAATGCAGCGCTTATCTTTTGATTTCGTTGACGTGATCTCCGTTAAATGTAAATATAGCGCAGGAATTGAAGATCGGATCTAAATCCGTTTTGCAACGACACATTTATGTGGCCAAGTGTAAATGGAACCGTTTCGACAAATCAAATAGCTATCCAATCAGAAAAAACGCATTAAGTGACCAGGTGTAAACAGTCCCTTTAACACATCTGAAGTCATACGATAGCTTTGTTTGGACTATTTTAATTTGTTATTCACTGATAATTTTTAATGTTAATGGTTAACTGGATCAGTGAGAGTCAAGAATCGGTTCAGTCTGATTCTTGAACAAATCATTCAGACTGGTTTTGAGAAGTGGATCATTCATTAAAAAAAAAAAATTATATATATATA
>NW_015552740.1:144099-146724 GCF_001515605.1 Sinocyclocheilus anshuiensis | reverse complement strand
TATATATATATATATATATATATATATATATATATATATTCAAATATTTCCCTTTCCCTTACTCAAAGCTATAGCATGATAAAAAAGATAAAGCATCATGCCGGGTTAAAAAATAATGACAGAATTTAGATTTTTAGGGTGTATTTTGAGCAAGTATTTGTTCTCTGGAGAGACCTTCAGCAGTTTATTATCTGTTGGGCTGCTCTTTTTGACAAAGTATCTTATTTACATCTTGCCTGCTTTTTTATCAGCCAGTAGTTCACCCACACAGATAGTTGATACTTACTAAACAAATGCATTAAACTTGAGGTCTTCTTAAAGCAGACATGTTGTCAAAAATGGGAATTATCTGTCTGGTTGCAAGCAAAGATCAATGCCAGTACTGCAGTACCACGCTGGCAGAAAGCCTGATCATGTAATATGCACTGCCGCTTTCCATTCATCGACTTCCAAATGACCAGGCAAAATCTGTATGAGGTTAGAATCCATTACAAGTCAGCCCACTTACTTGTCAATGCTGTGAAAATTTGATAAGGCCCAAAATCTTACATCATTTTAGATAAGCTTAAATGCAGTGGAGCTACACATAAATGTTCAGCTTCGTTTATGTTTTGAGGTTCTAAGTCCAGAATGTCTGTTAACTTAAGGAATCATGTAATGAACATATCAGAGCCTAAAGATTAAACTAAATATAATATGAATTGTATTATTTTTTTAAGTGTAAGGGTAGGAATGGTCATTTATTTTACAAATGTATTTACACTATGGAGGCTTCTGTCATAAAAATATGAACAAATGCTTCTTCAATAACAATGAAACATCTACAAATCCAAAGATATAAAAATGTAGGGAATACAACAAGGGTTTAGGGATCTAAAGGCATAGTTGAAATTAAAATATTGTCATCATCTGCTTACTCTTTTGTCGTTCCAAATCCGGAACTTACTTTTTCTCCTGCGGGACACAAAACAAGACATTTTAAATAATATATTGGCCACTCTTTTCTTTGCAGTTATTATTAATGTGGGGGGGGGCGGGGGGCTTCTCTCTTTCATAGAAAGGATGTTCCTTTAAAGTTTGGTGTCTTATGCTCACCAAAGCTGCATGTATTTGATTAAAAATACAGCAATATTTAGTAAAAACAGGAATATTTTGTGAGTTTCTTTTTTAATATATTTTAAAGTCTATTTTATTCCTGTGATGGCAAATCTTAATTTTCAGCGGTTTTTTTTTTTTTTTTTTTATCTTACTGACCCCAAACTTCACAGTAGTGTATAAGAAAATATATGGGATTTCTGTTCAGTTCATTCCTGGGGTTTGCTGTTTGAATAAGTCCACATCCACATGTGTGCGTGTGTGTGTGTTTGTTTACTTAACCACACTCTGAGGCAAGCCTGTGCAAAATGAAGTAAGCCAGTGCAAGGCAAAGGCTTCATCTCTCCGTGTCAAGGGGTTTAGTGTATCACAATGTCCCACCACTGGCCTTACTTGCTCCTCGACTTGAGCTTCTCAAAACTTATTTTACAAAGAGCAGAGAAGCAGAAGAAGTGGAGGGATTTAAAGAGTGAGCATTTGAGAGTGAGTGTCAGTGAAAGGCTCAGGCGCCCCATCGAGGCCCAGTAGTGTGGCCTTTGACTGTCAAAAGCACATACATGCATAAACTGTGTGCTGCACAGCAGTGCGAGGACAGAGAACGAGGAAGGGAGGAGAAAGAGGAAGTCGAGAAATAGGAAAGGGAACCCACTCTGTCCCACATTTGATTTTTCATGGCCTGTTTTTATAAGCTCTCCTCCCCCTTCTCCTCCCCACCACCCTCTCCCTAGATACACTAGCACACTGTCACAATTACAGGTTTAAAGTTGGGAGAATCTAGCAGGAAACCAAAGCTCTAAGGTCATAGCTTTCACCAGTCACCTCTGTTCTGTTCAGTGACAACAAACACGCCAGTGGTTTCACTTTGCTACAGCATCATAAAGACTGGCTGGAGAGTCTAAAGCCTCGTACACACCGGGACGATTATCGCGCGCGCTTATCGCCGACGTTTTTCGACACGTCTTTTGTGTTCATACCCAAGCGATTTTCGATTCGCTATTTGATCTGCAATTCCTCTCCATAACAACTCCCTCTTATCGAGATTTTTGTAGTCGCTGTCGCGTTTGTCATAAAGCCCTTTGTGTTCAGACACCAATGAGACCAGCAGCTCTACATTCATCTTGCCTCGATGCATCTTCTTGGTCTACTTACTTCCTCTTTGTCGTTAGGTATCAATGTGTGCTCGGACAGACCGTTTTGTGCTTGAGCGCCACCAAGTCGTGTTTTACACTCTTAAGAAAAATGGTTCTAAACAGTACCAGAAAAGGCTTCTTCGGCTTGTAACAATAGCAGAACCCTTTTTAGTGCTAAATAGAACCTTTTTTATAGGGTTCCATATAGAACCATGCTTTGAAAATGCTATATAGGACCTTATTGGTGTTATAAATAACCTTTTTAATGATAGTTTTTCATTAATATTAGTGTTAATATCATTAATATTAGTATTATTTGTATACATTATTTATTAATATTGTTTTTTACCCCTCTATCTGCCTGGTCTTATAATATCTTGAAGTGTCTATTAGGGTTTTC
>NW_015552740.1:139925-141464 GCF_001515605.1 Sinocyclocheilus anshuiensis | reverse complement strand
ATTTTTAGCGGTTTTTTTTTTTTTTTTTTTTATCTTACTGACCCCAAACTTCACAGTAGTGTATAAGAAAATATATGGGATTTCTGTTCAGTTCATTCCTGGGGTTTGCTGTTTGAATAAGTCCACATCCACATGTGTGCGTGTGTGTGTGTTTGTTTACTTAACCACACTCTGAGGCAAGCCTGTGCAAAATGAAGTAAGCCAGTGCAAGGCAAAGGCTTCATCTCTCCGTGTCAAGGGGTTTAGTGTATCACAATGTCCCACCACTGGCCTTACTTGCTCCTCGACTTGAGCTTCTCAAAACTTATTTTACAAAGAGCAGAGAAGCAGAAGAAGTGGAGGGATTTAAAGAGTGAGCATTTGAGAGTGAGTGTCAGTGAAAGGCTCAGGCGCCCCATCGAGGCCCAGTAGTGTGGCCTTTGACTGTCAAAAGCACATACATGCATAAACTGTGTGCTGCACAGCAGTGCGAGGACAGAGAACGAGGAAGGGAGGAGAAAGAGGAAGTCGAGAAATAGGAAAGGGAACCCACTCTGTCCCACATTTGATTTTTCATGGCCTGTTTTTATAAGCTCTCCTCCCCCTTCTCCTCCCCACCACCCTCTCCCTAGATACACTAGCACACTGTCACAATTACAGGTTTAAAGTCGGGAGAATCTAGCAGGAAACCAAAGCTCTAAGGCCTCATAGCTTTCACCAGTCACCTCTGTTCCAGTGACACCAAATATGTCAGTGGTTTCACTTTACTACAGCATCATAAAGACTGGCTGGAGAGTCTAAAGCCTCGTACACACCGGGACGATTATCGCGCGCGCTTATCGCCGACGTTTTTCGACACGTCTTTTGTGTTCATACCCAAGCGATTTTCGATTCGCTATTTGATCTGCAATTCCTCTCCATAACAACTCCCTCTTATCGAGATTTTTGTAGTCGCTGTCGCGTTTGTCATAAAGCCCTTTGTGTTCAGACACCAATGAGACCAGCAGCTCTACATTCATCTTGCCTCGATGCATCTTCTTGGTCTACTTACTTCCTCTTTGTCGTTAGGTATCAATGTGTGCTCGGACAGACCGTTTTGTGCTTGAGCGCCACCAAGTCGTGTTTTACACTCTTAAGAAAAATGGTTCTAAACAGTACCAGAAAAGGCTTCTTCGGCTTGTAACAATAGCAGAACCCTTTTTAGTGCTAAATAGAACCTTTTTTATAGGGTTCCATATAGAACCATGCTTTGAAAATGCTATATAGGACCTTATTGGTGTTATAAATAACCTTTTTAATGATAGTTTTTCATTAATATTAGTGTTAATATCATTAATATTAGTATTATTTGTATACATTATTTATTAATATTGTTTTTTACCCCTCTATCTGCCTGGTCTTATAATATCTTGAAGTGTCTATTAGGGTTTTACATAAAATCAACAACAACAACAATGTGTCAATTAGGGACTTTTATTTTTTTTAATGACGTAAATTTGTAGCAAAAATGGCAGTGTTCTAACAACAGTTATTAGCAGAATACATTAATGAATGACAAAG
>NW_015552740.1:139137-139596 GCF_001515605.1 Sinocyclocheilus anshuiensis | reverse complement strand
TGGGATTGAATGGCAGTTTCTCTCTGCAGATGATGAGGTTGTAGGATGTGACATCATCTGAAAAGCACAATTGAGTTTAGATATACAATGTGTTTCCTTTCATTTGTTTATGTGAAAACAATTGTTTATGGAGGCCAAGAGTTGTATGTGAGCACTTCACAATGTTAAAAGGAAAAAGTTATATAAAGTCAAGGGATAGGGTATGTTTATGCATAAACACTAGTAATGTGAGAGTGTGTTGATAGTCTGTGTAGTTGGATGGCTGAGCTCCAGAAAATCAGCTATGAGGCATCTTAGAGTGTAGCCTCGGTTAGGGTTTTACATTAAAACAACAACAACAATAAACACAACAGCAGCATGTTGTGTTACTTGTTTTTATTGACATGCAAAATTGTCAGTGCTCTTAACAACAGTTATTAGCTGAATACATTAATGAATGACAATTGACATTGAACATGA
>NW_015552740.1:135628-138866 GCF_001515605.1 Sinocyclocheilus anshuiensis | reverse complement strand
TTTTGCAAGACGCGAAATACGTACCAATAAGTACATATCACTGCAGTTTCCAAAAAAATGAACACTAGAGGCAGTAAAACTCCGAAACCTTTTAAATTATTTTCACACAGAGTATGATTTACAGAGTTTCGATTAATAAAGCGTAATTTTCGCACAATTACTTGAAGAGTATTATGTTGTGACTTCAAAACATTTTTAATATGCTGGGAGATTTGAAAACTGATGCTTTTGATTGTTAGCACCGCACATATCCAGCTTCATATCAATGGGTTTTCATAGACGGTAGGTTTGTTCGGTAGCTCACGGAAGTTAAAATGACACGGTTGCATCAAAAAATGTGTTTTTATATCAGTTTTGCATTTGTTAACACTATCGGGTAGGTTTAGGGTTGGGTTTGGTGTAGGGCATATTTCCAACACGACAGAGCATTAACTTTTAGCGACAGTCCCCGGATATTTGAATTCTGAATCGCCGCAATACGTACCTGAAGAAACGCAATAAAAACACAGCAATACGTACCTATATCAACGTAATAAAAACGTGCCAGGGTGGACGTATTGAACCCGTGTTTTAGCGCCACTCAGTGGACATTTCTCTTTGAAACTGCGGCGAAACGTGCAGTAAGGTACGTAAAAACGGTGTTGCAGAAATGTACACAGAGGTACGTATTTTTATGAGACTGGGTTGGAATAAATACATAAAGAAGTAAAACACAAAATAAGAAAAAAAAATAGATGTGATGAAGACCAAGTTTCAGTGAAACAATCACAATATGATGCCTTTCAGTCCATCATTTTGGTGTGATTAAGTGGCGATTTTTCTCTGCAGATTATGAGGTTGTAGGATGTGATACATCTGAAATACACAATTGAGTTTAGAGTTACATTGTGTGCATGTGTTTATGTAAAAAACAATTATGTTTATGAAGGGCAAAAGCAAAAATGGACAGTATGTGAGCCCTTCACAATCTTAAAAGAAAAAAAGTGATATAAAGTCATGGGATTTAGTGGAGAAGAGGAGAGAAGTTTCCACAGCTTAGCAGAGCTGCACACACTTATATGTGACAAAAACTAAATAAAGAGATAAGAACATGTTTGTTTGGAAACCAGTTACATTTTTAACCTGTTGAGAGTGTGTTTACAGTCTGTAGTTGGATCACTGAACTCCAGAAAATCAGTAATGAGGAGCTTTAACAGTTACAGATTTGAAAAACAAAAGGGCGGGAATAAAGAATCTTTAGGGCCTTTCACACCGCAGGAACCTTTTCATAGTACCAGAACTAATTGCTATGCCTGTCCTAACTATGCTTGATTATATGATTGTTTGTGTGTGTGTGTGTGTGTGTGTGCGTGCATGCGTGCGTGCTTGCGTGTGTTTTGGTGGCATTTAGCAAGTCTTTCCTCCGTGAACCTACCACAACAGACCTGCAAAAACTTGAATTTTTCATTGTAACCTACTAGTCGAGAACGACTGCTCTAATGAAATGAGTGAACACCATTTGTATATATCCATTTTATATGTATTATTTTTTAAGCATGTTTGATGTTGCTGGTTAAGAGGCCGCAGACAACCCTAACGTAACTTGAAAGGGGATATCTAATCACCTCTTCAGAGAGAAAAGTCCTAAAAACACTGAAGTATCTGACGCGCTGGGTGTTTTATCTTTACACAATGTTCTGGTAATGCACAGGATTGCGCTTTACTTGTGCGTGCGTATGTGTGCTTTGCTTTGAAGGGTAAGAATCAAACTCTGACTGCAGAGGAGGCACAGTCTGTGCCCCATTAATGTTTCATTAACGCAGACTGCTTTGTGTGTGTGTGTGTGTGTGTGTGTGTGTGTGTGTGTGTGTGTGTTTGGGCAATGGGAGACAGAAGAGGAGTGAAAAAGAGAATGTGCAAAGCTAGTGGAGACTTCAAGGATGCAAAGAAAGAATAAAAGGACCTCTAGAGAATGAGAGGGTGAGAAAAGGGTGCAGAGAGGAAGAGGCAAAGAAGAGGGAGGAGAAATTACATGTGAGAGAGAAGAGCAGAGTAAGTAAAAGAAAAGATGTGTGTGGGAGTGCAGGAAGACGTGATGATTGGCAAGAAACCAGACAATAGAGGGAGAAGAAGAGAAGGCGAGGGGAGAAAATGAGAGAATGTTTCTCGCTCCATAAATTTTAGCACACATCATTGTTTTTCAATATGTGCCCTGAGATAATGTACAACCAATAGATTTGAGACAATTGTGATGTCACATGGAGGCTCCTATCGCATAGAAATAAAGCCTGGTCACAAAAAAAACCCAGTCAATTGAAAATTAAAAGGGATAGTTTACCTAAAAAGGAAAATTATGTCATTATTTACTCAGCTGGTGTTGTATCATTCCAAACCTGTATGACTTTTTTTTCCCAAAAAAATACAAAATAAAATTTCTGCCAATTGATTTCATTATAATCAATCGTTAAGGCTGTATTTGTTTGTTAAAAAATATAAAAACAGTAATATTGTGAAATATTATTCCAGTTTAAAGAGTGTTTTTCTATTTGAATATGTATTAAATGTCATTTATTCCTATTATGGCAAAGATACATTTTTAGCAGCCATTACTGTAGTCTTCAGTGTCACATGATCCTTCAGAAATCACTCTAATATGCTGATTTGGTGCTCATATATGCAATTGGAAAGGAAAGAAAAACTAGAATATTATTCAGAATTTAACAAAGAAACATACAGGTATGCAGTGGTGGACAAAGTACAGAAATCAAGTACTTAAAAGTACAGATCCGTATAATAAAATATTACTCCAGTAAAAGTAAAAGTACTCAGTTTTTAAATTTACTCGAGTGAAAGTACAAAAGTACTTGATTTTTTATGTACTTAAGTAAAAAGTACCGATAGATGAATGTTTATTTTGCAGTTTTATATAGGCTACTTTTATCATTTAATTTTATATTAGCTTTTTTTTATATATATAATCCTACTGCTCAAAATACCTGGGATTTTCCCCAAATAACCAATAAGGAAATAATGAATATAATAAGGAAAATATAATTAGATTTTCATAATGATTTTTTTATTCTCAAACCTTGTCTGTGGTGTAAAAACACCCCTGGCCAAATGCCCCCAGAGGGCATCACTTCCCACTTTGATAATTACTGTAGTTACCATGTTCTGAACATCACATCCTTTCTTTTCCCTCAGATGTAAATCTATCTAGGTGGTTGAATAAAAATATTTGGACTTTATTTTTAAAAAA
>NW_015552740.1:132898-135460 GCF_001515605.1 Sinocyclocheilus anshuiensis | reverse complement strand
ATAGTAACTTAGGCTATGTGTGCTGACAAACAATATAAAAACAGACGTCACATAGGGCTAAATGGCATGCATAACATTTTAGTAAAACTGCTAACTTTACAGCAGCGGAGAAGATGAACGTGCATGAGTTATTTTATTTAATCTGTATTTTAATGTTTTTTGACCTAAAACATAGAGACTCTGATGTTAATGTGTCTGCATTCAAGCATTTCAGTGGGCTTAAACAGATCACCCTTTACAGCAGATTTAGTTCACAAACAACTGACAGTTTTGACCTAAATATGATTTTCAGTTACAATAATTAATACTAAAATTCGACAGTAAAAAGTACGATCTTATGCTTTGGAATGTAGTGAAGTAAAAGTAAAAGTTACTCAAAATAAAACTACTCCAGTAAAGTACAGATACTTGAAAAATGTACTTAAGTACAGTAACGAAGTAAAACTACTTCGTTACTGTCCACCACTGCAGGTATGGAACAACAGGAAGGAGAATAAATTATACTAGACTTTGCATTTTGGGGTGAACTATTAATTTGTCTTTGCAGGTATGAGATCAAAGTTCTCATTCTGTTTTCTTCTCTGTTTTCTACATTTTCTCCAAAGGTTACCAAACCCTCAAGAGGCAGGGCTGGTAGGTGTAAATAATTGCTACTGAGCAGGTGTGTATACCCACAGAGGTGTAAAAACAACTTCCATCTGATCTTCTGGTCGTCTTTTGTATTTCATTTTCGCTCCGCTGTCAAAAAACATGCAGGGGTTGGAAGGGGGTCTGAAACCCGCTGGAGAATTTCAGGAAGTCAGGCACAAGAGGAAATTGAAACTGATGGCATATGAAAAGATAACTGGTCATGCCTTTCACAAATGGCACTATATTGTTGGAGAGATTAAATCCTATGACATATGATGTAGGAGGGGGAATTTTGCGACCAGGCATTTGTGCCAAGGCCTGAGTCACAACCTCCACCCACACACACTTCCACCAATGCACGAGGGAAACACTATGCTATGATAAATGATATTTACAGGTGTTCATACAGCAGCTACAGTAATATTAGGAAGGTATTTAACACACCCTTGAACTGCAATATTTAGTACAGTCCAAAGCTTTTTAACATGATGAACTTCAACTAGAGACTGAAAAGTCTCTCATAGTCCTAAAGAGTCCTAAAGATCACTTTAATCTATCCAATACATTTTTTACTGTAACGGAAGCTGAAAAAAGTTGATTCCACAGAAAAGAAAACATTGAAATTACATATTTATAGGGAGATTGGAGCTAGTTTTCACATGGGAAAGTCACATGAACTGTATCTCAGTTATATCTCAGTTTTTTAGTCCCATAAAAAAAAAAGAAAATAAATACACAAATGTGTTTTCTTTGAAGGATTTCTTGAATATTTTTATATAAATTATTTTGTGTTTTAGTATTATTTTACCATTACATTTCAGCTCAATGGCTGATTAATGGCAGGTTCCATTGTGACAACTTACCACGTATCAAGTGAAAACTTGCCCCCTATCGGTCAGTTTAGTTCCTTTTTTATGGTAAGAACAGTGGAAATTTAATTTATTTATTTATTTTTATTTATTTAAATTTTTTGTGAGACTTTAAAATATGTGCCTATACACAGAAATAGGCTTACCATGAGAAATTGTCACTGGAGAAAAAAGGACACTGGACAACTTATCCCGGCCTCCCCATATGTATAAATGACAAACATTTTTCTACAAGTTACAATTTTTCTAAAGGTTCTTATTGTTGTGCTGACTGAAATATTAATATGCACAACAAGAAATGTAAAGCTAAGAGCTTTCACAGATAGGAGCCACTTTAACAAAGATAACAGCTGATGTTCTTTTTAATTAGACTGCAGTAAAATCTAAAAGAGTACAGCAAATCACATAGAAGAAATGTCAAAAGTAATCTGAGCACTGCAACAGTGTTTCTACACTGAAGGTGTGCAATCTTCTGCTTCCACCCTTAAAGTAGCCACATTACCGCAGGGTTTCAGGAAAACGGGAAACTGTGATGTGTCACAAATTCCCGTCTCTGCAAATGGAAACAGCCTGCAAGCACCTGTTCACCTTGTCAGCACAGTAAAAGATGGGAGACACATTCTCTGGCTGATTTTAGTAGTTATTTTAATAATGAATATAAGAATAATGTATATGAGAATGTTTTGAAAATGAGGAGAAATGTGTCAGTGGCCCTTGGCTTGGTATTGTTGGCAGAATTCGGCCCTCGCCGAAAACTAATTGAGGAACCCTGGTCTAGACAGATGCTAAGTTAGCATGTTACAGTTCATCACACCTCTACAGAAGGTCTACTGAATATTCATGCATATTCAATATTCAGACATATTCCTGACATTTCAACCAACCAGAATACTTCATCCTCTGTTGTTGTTTTGGTTAAAACTGATTTCAAATTTGATATTTTACCCTGTATCAGCTACTCATCCTGCGAGACGTTGATGTCAGTGTATATTAAAGGGGTCATATTATGCTTTTTTAAAGATCATTATTTTGTGTATTTGGTGTAACAGAATATGTTGACATG
>NW_015552740.1:132105-132574 GCF_001515605.1 Sinocyclocheilus anshuiensis | reverse complement strand
GTTGTCAGCTGGTTCAGGACGTGATCGATTTCTTTGAGGTGGTCTTTGAGGTGGTCTGCCACATTTGAGCTTTTCAAAATCCTCTTAGCTGGGTAGGGTTTCGCAAGAGAGTGAAGGTAAATGGACGACAATTTTGAACCAGCGTTCTCAAGTTTCGCAAATACCTGTTCAATTGCTACTTAACCTAAGTACTGAGGAAATCCGAATTTTCCTTTTGGGGTTTTGCCACTAACAGGCTTAAGCCAAACGGGCAAACTTATAAAATTTTTGCTGAGTGAATTAAATAACTGAAAGGCAGAGGAAAGAAGGCCAATTGCAAATTAAATTAGAATTTCGGGTTAGAAATGGTATTTCCTGGTTAAAATTTAATGATGTTATCATTAAAATTGATGAGAGTAATTAAAATTACGATTAATCAATCAATATCTTGAAGCAGGATAACCCAAACCCTAATGAGCTAACCATGAAA
>NW_015552740.1:127952-132092 GCF_001515605.1 Sinocyclocheilus anshuiensis | reverse complement strand
TCTGAAGAATGAAAATGATGTTAACGGAGTTCTGAGAAGTTCCCAAAGTTCTAACTCGTTTTCACGAGTGGGTTTAAATTCAGCCTGAGAGAATTCATAAAGCACGTGCGATGTTACGGCATGGGAGCGCTTTGTCGCGCTCACCAAGGCGGAAAGCCGCAGTTCTAGAGAGAGTAAGCAAGCGAGCAAGAAGCTATTGAATCTGTGTTGCAGTGGGGTTTTAGTCCGCGGCGTAAGTCTGTCCCACGGGTCGCTGTTCCAATCAGATAGTGGCTGCGGGGCTTAACCACGCCCTGTGTGGTTCCTTTATCATGCATGAATCACATGCTTCCAGTGGGGCGTATTCCTGCAAGTTTTAATAACTTCTTATAAACATATCATCACCGGAAAATGATGCCGAATATCAATTTTTCACTCACACCAATGTTCCGTGAATAAAACAAGCTTTCATTCAAGCTCAAACAACAGGTATTTTGCATACACACTAATCGTAATAACTAAAAGGAAAAGTTATAAGGTAAAGATTATGATATCATGGTTTCAATAACACATCAAACAGAAAGCATATTATTTGGGAGTATATTGCTCCGATACTTTAAATGATTTTCAATGATTGTCTTATGAATTGTCTGTGTAAGTTCTGTTTCTTTGTCTGTGACAAAAGGAGTTTGTAAGGGTTTCAGTCAGTGGCAGAAAGCAGATGGTCAAACGTCATGTGATAGTCATGCATTGATCCCGTGTTGCAGGCCTGAGGGCGTTAGTTACTTCCTGTGTCTACACTGGTTTCTATACATTAGTGATCACGAGACATCGCGAGGTATCTATATGTGGTTTAAGAACTTTTCAGTCCTGATACAAAAGATCTCTGTGTTATCTCCTGATTGGATTAGTTCGAAGCCTCATGATGAGTTGATTCAGTGGCATATCAGTGTCCGTTCATGATAGAAATCCCTACAAAGTGAATGGAGCTTTATTGGAGCTTTGAAGCTGATGTCTCAGGTTTTGGCAATGCAGTTTTAGTCAGTGCGCAGAATCAGTATCTCCACCCATTACCAGACTTAATTTCCCAGAAGTCACACACACAAATGTACCAGAACATTCTATACGTACCTCTATCATAAAAAAAACATCTCCTCTATAGACTCTGCAGTATAGTGCATGAGCATTTAATGGTTTTCAGACTATTGGCTTGAGAGTGAGACTATACGATTGGTTCTGCAGTACAGTGCATGTATGGTATGAATTAATATTAGAATTTATAGGTGAGATAATGTGTGTATGAAAGAGACGTTGGCAGCCTCCAGAAGGCCAGGAGTATTTCATTTGTTGGTCTCCCTTTGCACAGCTCTGGAATATAATAATCCATGAAAATGGGTAAAACCTGTTTCACCAAACAGCCCCCTGGTCTGAGTTGTAGCATTGTGTGTGACTGTGAAAAACTCGAAAGGAAGCAGTAGGGAAAATACATGATGAGAGGAGAGGAGAGCAGATCAATAAAAAAAAATGTAGTATGCTATGTAGGGTAAGATGGCTCCACCACCTTATTGTTTTCTCTTGACCATAGATTCCACAAAATATTAACACATTTAGTGAATGGCTATGCCATTCTTAATTTTGTAATTTCATCTGAATATCAATATATGTGAGAGCAAGGTTAGTTTGTTTAGGTTAATTTACCTAATTGTATGTCTCTGAAAAATAGTAATATGTGATATTGTAGCATATGTTGAATGTAAAGCTTTTTATTTTAAAGTGAAAAGGTAAAATTAGGCACTTGGTCTAAGATTTTAAGTGTCTAATTTGAAATAATTTAGCTTTACAGTAGCAGCGTTTTTATTTTTATAAATTTGGAGGTGGCGTTGTGGAATATTGTAACGTTACAATTTTCTTAATATTTTCATCTCTGTCTTGTTTATTATAAATACAACTTGCACCATTTTGTTTCTCAGTTATTTATGTTG
Organism: Sinocyclocheilus anshuiensis; assembly: GCF_001515605.1. Taxonomy (NCBI): domain Eukaryota; kingdom Metazoa; phylum Chordata; class Actinopteri; order Cypriniformes; family Cyprinidae; genus Sinocyclocheilus; species Sinocyclocheilus anshuiensis. Next base: position 130,131 of record NW_015552740.1, on the reverse strand, counting down.
AAAATTATGTTAGAGGACTTCAGTATTAATGTTACTGTAATATCGTTGTGGGGGTCATCTTTTTTATATTGTAAGCATATACTTTCTTTTTTGTGGAAGCTTTAAGATAGTGTACAAGAGAAATTTAAAAATAATTGAAACTCAAATATTTCATGTCAACATATATTTGGTTTGATCTAGATCACCATGTTTGGGTCTATTTTGAGATAATTACCAACTGGCTGTATATAATATGCTTTGAATATCTCAGCATTCAGCATGATCTAAAAGATTATTTGGTCATATCTAAAAGATTTTATTGCAAGCATATTATATTGAACAGAGCAGAAGTGAAGAAACTCAGAGGAAGGAGGACGAGATAATAGATTTAATTGACATTGAGGGAGATACTTAAATCTAAACTGTAGGAAACAACTGAGCTGTGCCAGGAAATTACAAATTAGGTTCGCAATGAGCATTTGCTCATCATTTAAATAATAGATAACTATGTAAATTGGACAGTTCCTTGTTCATGCACTCATGGTAATGCATGTGTCTTTGTAAAGTGTCCATGTGGTTCATAAAGGGGACTTATTACTGTAATATACATAGATATACATGAGACAAATTGTATTTATATTGAGCATTTCTCTCCTTTGGTCTACTTGGTGCAACCTAAACATATACTGTATATAAATCTATTTTCATCATGTTCTGTTTCATTCCAAACAGGCATTTTCAAAGTGCTGCGAGTGATAAATGCCTCAGGCTTTAGGATTGTTACAGTACAGTGTTTCAGGGTTTTCACAAGGCTACTTCTAAAAGTAGAACAGTGTGTAGAAGCTGTGTCAGGGTGAAAAAGAAAAAGCCGCTCCAAAACTTTTACAACTAATATCGAGCTGTGTGGGTGTGTGTATATCTGTATGAGGCAAGGATAGAGGTAAGAATGACAGGTCAGCAGTCTTTAGCCTCCAGAAAGCCTCAGGTGTTTTGCAGTCCTGTTTCTTACTGATCGGAAATGCAAGCAGCTATAAAAATGGGCCAAACTGGTGCCACCAACTATCCCATTAGGCATAAACAGTGGATGCTGGGTGTTTGTTTGTGTATGTGTGTGTCTGTGAGGCGGTTGTTCTCAAACTTACCTGAAGATGATCGCCTATTTTCATAGCAATCATCATGTATTTGAAAGCAGGATACAGGGGCATATAATGATATGGGACACTTTATGAACCTTATCTACATGACTCATGAATATTAATTAGGGCAGATAATGTGCGCCCAGTGCTCATAACTGATTTGCTGAAAGGCAAGTATATGGATGGTAGCTATATTAAGATTTCTGCTTTCTGTAAGGCATTTATGGTAATCTTTTTTTTTTTTTTTTCAGGTCCACAGCCCACAATTATTGTATCATGATTGTTTTCCAAACAGTTAAGAATACCAGATTTATGCCTAACAGCAACCACATTTGATCTCAAACTTTTTTTTTTAATCTTAACTACCAATGATTTTTTTTGTATAATTTTAAATTGTGAGTTTATAATCAATGTATAATAATCAAAAATATATATTTTTTATAATTTTATACCTTGAAAATTTTGAATTTTCAGTCACCCACATGAGGTTGCCAGTTATTTTTCCACATTTTTCCTAGACAGCTTTCCTTGCAATGATTTTTTTTTTCTTATTTGGTATATGTACTACTGTTTGCTGTAAGACACTAACATCCACCCTGTTCTACGGAGAATGTGCATCTCAGTTGTCAATCATTCAGTTTTAAAATATGTGATAGCTTTTGCAGTGTCATCATGTCATTCTCCAAGGCAGAAAAAAAAGTAAAATAGACATCGGAAACCATCTGTTCCAGCTAGAATGGACTGACAAGTGCTTGTTTATTCCGAATGCAACTATTGCTCAACCAGTGTGCTTGCAACAAAACTATAGCCATATAGCGGTGTAATATATGTACTTGGCATGAGTCTGATTTATACTCTCACTGTTATGGACAAAGCACTTTTTGGTTAATAACAGTAACATTTACATTTACATTTAGTCATTTAGCAGACGCTTTTATCCAAAGCGACTTACAAATGAGGACAATAAAAGCAGTCAAAACTAACAAAAGAGCAACAATATATAAGTGCAAATGACAAGTCTCGGTTAGCCTAACGCAGTACACGTAGCAAGGTGTATATATATA
>NW_015552740.1:120692-127926 GCF_001515605.1 Sinocyclocheilus anshuiensis | reverse complement strand
TTAAAATAGAATAGAAAGTGCTAGAGTTAGAGGGTCAAATAAAGTATTAACAAAATAGTACTAACAAAATAGTAATAGTAATACTAATAGTAGTAACAAAAGTTTACAAATATTTTGTTGACAGAATATTTCAGTTTGACTTTCATGCCATACAGAATTGTTCCATTAGGCTTGTTTGTTATAGTTGGACTTATGTACCAGATGAGATGAGTTACAGTATTAAAATGTAGCTCCATTATACTCATAGGCTACAGTTGACCTCTTTTTGTCAGCTGTTCCATCTGAGGGTTGCACTTCATAAACTAAGATTTACACAGTTGCACTTTAATGAAGGCTGCAGTTTATCCATTCAGAGTGCTGTTGGATAAGTCTAAAACTATTGGAAAAAGCTCTGAAACTTTAGTTGAGTGTTTCTGGCAAGCTGTCTTTCATGGCTGAATGTTATATGATTGGATGTAAAGTGTAACTGTTCGTAAATCTTTGCCTTATTGTTGGCGTTCAAATGAAAATTGCCTAGGCTAATTTGTGTGTTTACACTAAATGTACTAGAGGGGGTACCATAGGAAAAGGAGTTACAGAAACATTGATTGAGCCGAGAGAGGCTGTCTCATCAGCGCTGAATGAGAAATCATTGATTTATAAGGATGAAAGACTGTAAAGTGTGGCATTACTAAAAAATGGTGCTACATTTGTGCAACTCTGATGTTAAGCTAACCGAAAAAAAGAAGGTGTAAGTAAAGAATAGAGATAGATTGAAAGAGTGATGTAGGTGACGAGTTGTGGAAAAGGAGACTGTATTTAATGCACTTTATGGATTGATATGTAAATCTGTAACTTTGTCAGTGTGTCAGGCAGTGTAAGCAGATGCAAAACTCTCTGCTCTACTTTAAACTAGTGGTTGTTTTAGTGGTTAGTTTAGTTTTTAGTGGTTTAGTTTACCCAACACAGAGTACTTGATTTGTTTTTTTGTATCAAAGTAAACAAAAATGTGTTTAAAATCTAGAATTAAAAAGTATTAATATTACCACAAAGAAAATACAGTAGGTCAATCTTCTACACATAACTACTGTTATTTTAACCCACTTGAATGCATGTCTTGCCCAAAAATAACTGAGTAACAATTAGATGCATTTCTTAATAAAACTAGTTGTCTTGTCAATAAGATATTATTTATTTGATCAATTGATTGATTGATTGATCAAAACAGCTTACTTTATGGAATACCACAATACCAGTGTTGTTTCAGTATTATGTATATACTATTGCAGTTTTTATTAATATTTTGATATTAGCTTTTATTTTTATATTTTTAGTTTAGTATTTTTACTGTATGTGCTTTTGTCGTTTAATCTTTACTTTTAATTTAGTTTTAGTAATTTTAGGACTTTTCATTTAATATTTATATATACTGTAATATATAAATAAATTATTTATTTATATATATTTTTTGATATTAGCTTTTATTTTGTTTTCAGTTTATAATTTTTACTTTTAGTTTAGTTTTTTATTTTAATTTACATTTTAGTAACTTTGTTATGTGCTTTTGTCATTTAATCTTTATTTTTCATTTTAGGACTTAAATTTTTTTTGGACTTTTCATCTAAAATGTATATATAACTTTATTTTTGATAATAGCTTTTATTTTGTTTTCAGTTTATATCTCCATTCTTTTTAATTTTTGTTGAATTTTTGGTAACGTTGTTATGTGCTTTTGTTATTTATCCCATATTTTCAATTAAATTTGGGTTTTAGTTTCTTAAACTTAATCCTAAAGTTTTTCATCTAATATATATTTATATTTTACTTTATTAAAATTACCAAAAACCATAAGTAACTTAGTCTTAGTCAACAATAGCAACACTGGTAAATACTACAGTACATAAATTTTGGGGTTAAAAGTTGATAAGCCTGTTTGTTGTGCTATCTTTTTGCATTTGCAATATTTTATGGTTAGTTGCATCATCATCACTGTCTTCTCCCTGCTCTCCATGACCCCGAACAGACTCGTGGCCCACCAATTGAGAAGCGCTGCTGTAGAATAACCATGCGCCACGATGACAGAAAAACCGAGCTACATTTATCATATCCGAAACATATTGTCAGATCCTATTGCCTCTAATTCAGATTCAGACGATACTGCGCCACCAAGTGATCCGGACACGGAGCTGGAAATCGTCAGATTAATGGTGAGACTGCGGAAGGGACACAGACAGCATGTCTGCCTAACTCTAGATTCATTCCATTAGTGCACCTCCACACTGTGGTCCCGCTCTAGTACATTTCCTCTCCTCTCACATCACCTCTGTTCAATTTAACGCCATGTTGCTGCTAGCACTCCAAGCAGGGCCTGCCAGTACCGTATCATGGCTGCTTTTCCATTTGACAGAACACACACACATACACACCTGCCCAAGGAAGCCTGCCTGCTGCAATTAGCCGGGATTTAACGAACCCTGCAGACAATCCTCGCTTCTCCTATAGACATGCCAGTCAAGGCCGCTTGACCAATTGCACAGGGCGACAGGGCGGTGCGGGACGGGCTGGCAGAAGCAACCAGAGCATTGAAGATCAATACAAAAGCCCTGGATCTTTCTAGCCAGAGAGAGAGCATAACCGATGCTCATTTTTAGTGTATCTTCGGATCCCCGCTTGTTTACAGTAATCCCCACGGCTCTGTCCATACCTTACTGGATTAAAGGCTCGGTTGTTTGGGTGCGAGAGAGATAGAGAGGTCTGGAGAAGATTGCTGCTATCAGCCCCAGCGTGCTGCTACTGTACACAGCAGTAGACGTGCGGTCAGTCCCTGTTTTCTGAGCTCAGTAAACAGAGACTTCACGTCTAAATCCTGGGTCACACTGTTGCCATGGGCTTCAGATGTCTTTTGCTGTCTGAGTCAGTTAAGAAGGTGACTCCATTAATAATTCTGGCCTCCACTTAGTGTACGAGTTCATTTTCCTAACAAGTTTGGAATTAAAATTAATAAGTCATTATAAATAGGGCTGTCAAATTAACATGTTAATGTAGTGCATTTAATTATAAAGAAAATAGTGCGATAAAACAATTAATGCAATTAATCGTACCACGTGACCCATCATTTTTTAAGTAAAACCGAAATTTTTTATTTTTTTTTTGCGAGTCTGTAGGAGGACTTCAGGCGTCGCCAAATCCAACACGATTGTATTGGTTATTGTAGATTATTGTACCTACATCTTTAGTGTATGTACATTTGCATAGATGTACATTATTAATGTACTGATAGTGTCTAAAAAAGCCATTTTATGTACAAGGTTTTACGTTTATCCTTTTAGAATCATAGAATATTGAATTAATCAAATCAATATGGTAATTTTATTGTGTTTTCAGAGTGTTCAGCTCTCTTAAAAATAAAGATGCTTCACAATGCCATAGAACAGGGGTGCACAAACTCGGTCCTGGAGGGCCGGTGTCCTGCAGAACACCGGCACTCCAGGACTGAGTTTGGGCACCCCTGCCATAGAAGAACCTTTTTATCTAAATGGTTCCATTAAGAACCTTTAACATCTGAAGAACCTTTCTGTTTTACAAAAGGTTCTTTGTGGTGATTCTTCATTCTTCAGATTATAAAAAAGTAAGAAAGAGATGGTTCTTTAAAGAACCTTTGACTGAATGGTGGAACCAAAAATGGTTCTTCTATGGCAGTGATCCTCAAATCTGACTCGCGAGATCGACTTTCCTGCAGAGTTTAGCTCTAACTCTAATCAAACACACCTGAGTATGCTAATCAATGTCTTCAGGATCATTAGAAAATCACAGGTAGGTTTGTTTGATTAGGGTTGGAGCTAAACTCTGCAGGAAAATGGATCTCGCGAGCCAGATTTGAGGATCAATGTTCTATGGCATCGCTGTGAAAAACTTTTAAGCACCTTTATTTTTAAGAGTGAGTGCCATCATTTTTATTTCATGCATTTAACTAATGTTGCAATATTTGATTTTTATTCTGTGTGGTTACTGATGATATAACCACACAGTGTATATGCATACACTACCAGTTAAAAGTTTCTGAACAGTAAGATTTTTCATGTTTTAAAGAAGTCTCTTCTGCTCACCAAGCCTGCATTTATTTGATCCAAAATACAGCAAAAACAGTAAAATTTTGAAATTTTTTTACTGTTTAAAATAACTGCTTTCTATTTGAATATATTTTAAAATGTAATTTATTCCTGTGATTTCAACATCCTAGCTAAATAAAAGTATGAATTTCTATAATTTCTTTCCAAAAATAAATTAATAAATAATGACTCCAAGCTTTTGAATGGTATAGTGTATAGTGTTACAAAAGCTTTTTTATTTCAGATAAATGCTGATCTTTGGATCTTTCTGTTCATCAAAGAATCCTGAAAAAATGTACTTAACTGTTTTAAATATTGATAATATTAATAATAAAAAATGTTTCTTGAACAGCAAATTGGAATATTAGAATGATTTCTGAAGAATCATGTGACACTGAAGACTGGACTAATGAAGCTGAAAATGTTGCTTTGATCACAGGAATAAATTACATTTTAAAATATATTCAAATAGAAAGCAGTTATTTTAAATAATAAAAATATTTCACAATATTACTGCTTTTGCTGTATTTTGGATCAAATAAATGCAGGCTTGGTGAGCAGAAGAGAATTCTTTAAAAAAAAACATTACAAAATCTTACATATATACGCATCAGTAACCACATAGAATAAAATTATTCATTATTTAATAAAAAAAAATAATTAAATAAGAATTATTACTGATATTATAATACTAAACTCTTTTTGCAGTATCTTCAATGTTTCTTTCTGCCACTATAATACCTTTATGTTTTTAAATCATTTTCATTTGTGTTTTGAGATACATAATTATTTGTGATTTAATTTGATTAATTGATTCATTTGATTTAAAATGAATTTTTTAACAGCCCAATAATGTATAGTAATAATCAGCTTGGCAAGTAATGTATAGGCCTATGTTTCTTCTGAATTAGAAAGAAAGGAAGCCTGTCAGACACATTATCCAGATGTAATCTCAAATTTAGTACGGTTTGGCAGTTTGGCATGGTGAACACAGTAAAAAGCTGCATTCATCGCACAGTTTCTGCTTAAGAGCTTCTAATAAGCTTAATGTTATCAGCCCACTCTCTAAACTAAGCATCCACAGACACACACACACACACATACACACACACACAGCTCTGATAAATGTATCACCAAAGCAAAATGCTGCTACAAGCACAAACATATCTGGCCCATTTATCTTCTCCTTCATGGAAACTCGAACATGTTTCAAATGCATCCATTCATTCAGAATTCAAGCTGACAACACCACACTGGGAAGAAGAAGAAGCTGGGGAACGAATAAAGGGGAAAATTGAAGTCTTAAGCCAAAAAGAAGCATCTTTGTGCATATGTTAATGTGTTTTTCTGCAACAGAACCATGCTCATTTAAAAGACAGCGTGAGTTAGAGTATTTACCGCGTGCACTCAATGCACAAACACAATCTCGCCCTTCAGATGGGGAGAGAGTGGTTAGTTTGCGTAGATCCTTGCATACGGTAAACGTGATTATTCTTACAGGGTTGCCCCCTGCTAATGCAATATCCAGCCCTGCTTTTGACTGTTGTTTCGCTCTGCGTGTATGTCACAGAAACAGCACCTCAGCAAACTTGCACATCTGAACACCAACACACAAGGCTTTATTGTCACACTTAGGGTGATTTGTATAGCATAACATTGCCACTCCTCTGGGTTTTTGTTCACAGCACAAAATACCCTGTTACACTTAATATGTCCTGAAGTCAGTTTTAACAGTAGATGCTGCATGACGTGGAACATTATGTCCTATCTGAATTAGATTAAGTGTAGACTTAAATACATGCCATTTAGGTGGTGATTATTCATACTATTGCAACACAGATGGCTGTGTGTGTGTATGTGTTGGTATTGAATATGTGTGAGCGTGTATAAATATATGCACTGGGAGACAGAGTATGAGTATTTGAGTGTGTCGGTATGTTCAAAGGCAAGACTGTAATTATGCATAAATTTGTCTCTCTGAGTAGGTGTGCGCTAAAAGTCAACAAAACTCAAACAAACCGCTTGTGTGTCTGTACACACATATACACTGAAAAATGTACCGTAAAAACAAAGCAAGTGTTTGTGGTTGCCAGAAATCAGTGTTTTACAATATGGTGACAATGTGGTATATGTTTGAAGTATTACAGGATTAGATTTTGTGTATTTTACAGCCCGTAACTGTATGATATAACCGTAATAAACCAACCAACAAACTTTACTTACTAAAGTCTTGTGAACTTGTAATGATTAGTCCACTGAAGGCAAGCGTAGTGAAGAACCCATGTGCAGTTTATTTACAGATGTGATCCAAAATACAAACATAATCCGAGACTAGAGACACAGACTTGACTTGAGGCATAAACAGACTAGACTCACCAACAGCGGGTTAAAACTTCAATACACGACCAGGAACAATGACAACATGCGGGCTATTTGTATCAAACAAGAAGGGTCACATGACACAAACCAAGCAATGGACAAACAGAACTGAGAATCACATGACAAGACCATAAACCAATAAGCACAAGACACATGACTAAAACAACCAATCAGAACATAACACACAGACAAGGGAATCACATGACAGAACATGACTAAGGCCTAACTACAAAATAAAAGACATGAAAACAATGATCAAAGAAACAAAACCCAAACACCACATTACATTTCCCTCCATCTAAGGGCGGCTCCAGACGCCCAAACAAAATCCAAAAAATCCAGGAGGGTGGTGGAGTGGAGGCGGAACTGGGGGAGGGACGGAGGGCCAGGCCCGTGAAGAGGAACAGGACCTGGAGTGTGGAGCAATGGCGGGCCTGGAGCTAGGAGCAGTGGTGGACCAGGATCATGGGGCAGTGGTAGACTGTGGAACACCGGAGGACCTGGGCCATGGATCAGATCCATAGGAGCAGGGAGCCATGGCGGTGCAGGCGGAGCAGGGGCCGTAACAGGACAGGCAGTGAATTCATGGACGGCCTTCTTAGTCAGGACGGGACAGACAGTGAGTTCATGAACGGCCTCCTTGACTGTGGCGGAACAGACAGTGAGTTCATGAACGGCCTCCTTGGCCATGGCAGGACAGGCAGTGAGTTCGTGAACGGCCTCTGTGGCCGTGACAGGGCAGACAGTGAGTTCGTGAACGGCCTCCG
>NW_015552740.1:119386-120571 GCF_001515605.1 Sinocyclocheilus anshuiensis | reverse complement strand
CGGGTGGTGACGGCAGAGCAGGAAGCCATGGCGGAGCAGAGACATGGACAGCCCACTTGACTGAAACAGAACAAGCAGAGAGTTCTTGAATGGTCTCCTTGGCCGTGAAAGGACAGACAGTGAGTTCATGAAAGGCCTCCATGGCCATAACAGGGCAGACTGTGAGTTCATGAACGGCCTCCTTGGCCGTGGCAGGACCGACACAGATTCATGGACAGGAAAGGCCCTTGGTACAGACTCATGGATAGAAAAGGCCTCAGGGACAGACTCATAGGCAGGAGAGGCCACTGGGGTAGATTCATGGACAGGAAAGGCCCTTGGTGCAGACTCATGGATAGGAAAGGCCTCAGGGACAGACTCATAGGCAGGAGAGGCCACTGGGGCAGATTCGTGGACAGGAGAGGCCTCAGGAGCAGATTCATGGACAGGAGAGTCCTCTTGAGCGCAGTGTACAGCCCACACGCTTAAAATGGCGACCACCATTACAGTAAGGGCAGCAGAGGGCAGCAGGACTTCTAGGACGGTTGGGCCTGAGAGCACTGATGTTATGGGGATGCCCGCAGCTCGCACTGACATCAGAGGTGGGTCCATCACACTAGCAATCAGACCTTTCAGTCCAAGCCCAAGTGCTGCGTCCGACTCAGGCGTGGCGGCCATCTTGGCCGGGGCCTCAGGCGTGGCGGCCATCTTGGCCGGGGACTCAGGCGTGGCGGCCATCTTGGCCGGGGGCGGCTTTGACTTGGTAGATATGACATGAGTAAACTTTGACTTAACTGGCATGATGTGAGCAGGTCTTGGCATAGCAGGCATGACGTGAGCAGACTTTTGGGAAGTGTCATGTTCCTTCTCCATGACACCAACAGTGTAAGCAGACCCACTCAACCTCAATCCAAAGTCTATGTACTGTTCAAGTGACCAATGTGGGGTATTGTGTGGCATTAATTGTGAAATGCTTTTGTCCAAACAAAACAGAAAATGTCCTTAAGGAACGTTACATTAAAATCTACCTGGTGACAAAGCCCACAAAAGTCCTCCACATACTACTCAATGGAGCGATTACCTTGACGGAGGCGAACAAGATGAGCTGCTGGGTTTATTTTGATGGTCGTGTACTCTGTAACGATTCAGTCCACTGAAGGCGAGCGTAGTGAAGAACCCATGTGCAGTTTATTTACAGACGTGATC
>NW_015552740.1:117208-118766 GCF_001515605.1 Sinocyclocheilus anshuiensis | reverse complement strand
GACTTGACTTGACTTGACTTGACTTGACTTGACTTGACTTGACTTGACTTGACTTGACTTGACTTGACTTGACTTGACTTGACTTGACTTGACTTGACTTGACTTGACTTGACTTGACTTGACTTGACTTGACTTGACTTGACTTGACTTGACTTGACTTGACTTGACTTGACTTGACTTGACTTGACTTGACTTGACTTGACTTGACTTGACTTGACGAGGCATGAACAGACTTGACTAGGTATAAACAGACTAGACTCACCGACAGCGGGTTACAACTTCAATACACGACCAGGAACAATGACAACATGAGGGCTATTTGTATCAAACAAGAAGGGTCACATGACACAAACCAACCAATGGACAAACAGAACTGAGAACCACATGACAAGACCATAAACCAATAAGCACAAGACACATGACTAAAACAACCAATCAGAACATAACACACAGACAAGGGAATCACATGACAGAACATGACTAAGGCCTAACTACAAAATAAAAGACATGAAAACAATGATCAAAGAAACAAAACCCAAACACCACATTACAGAACTTAAAAATATATTGTTATTTTGTTTAAATTATATATTACTTTATATGTTTTACATTAAAAAGTTTTCATAGTATTTACAGTGAAATTATAGGGAAAGTCCTGTTAAATTTACAGTAACAAATAGGCATTTGTGGTTGCCAGATATCACTGTAAAATATGGTGACAATAGTATGTTTTAAAAGTATTAGAGGATTAGATTTTGGCGTCTTGTGTATTTTACAATCTATAACTATTTGAACTATATACATTTTTACTATATATTGAGCACCATTATTTTTTAGAGCTGCACCGATCGATCGGCCAGGGATCGAAATCGGCCGATTTCCCTCATCTTCTCACTTCTTTTTGATTCCGAGCCGATCCATTTTGTTACCAGCGGCACAGGCAATAATGTCAGCCACGCATTCTCGCTCTCTTCTCTCTGACAACCCCTTCTCTCTCACACGTCTCATTCGCTCTGGTTAAATAGCGCTTGTATTGCGCATTATTTTAGTCATTCCCGCAGGTTTCGCGCTTATACCAAACGCGCACGCACCACCACTGATCTATATTACAGTTTTTCTCAATTGCTTTGGCACATTTTTCGAAACAATCTTAACATTCTCTAAACTGTGAGTGCAAATGCCCCGTCTTGGTGAGTATCCAGTTAAACACAGTCAGTTTTGGAACGTTAAATAGTTGAGAAAGAGAACGCATGTTGTGTAACAGAATATTGGGTCCGTGGATAAACTCTTAAAGGGACCGCAGTCCAATACTCCTGCTGCTGTCTGTCATGTTAATCAAAGTACAAAAGACTCTTGACTCCATACATTTTATAACTTTAATGGTAAGCATTAATCTGTATTTAATTTTTACAATGAAGACTACAGAAATTAAAGTATCATAAAACACTGGATGTGTTATTTTACATTTGATTACTTTAATTTATGCAGTATTTCTTAATTGAATAAAAACTTACTTAACCTGAAAAACGTAGTTTCATAGCTCTCTTTATTCTATTGC
>NW_015552740.1:107809-116945 GCF_001515605.1 Sinocyclocheilus anshuiensis | reverse complement strand
TAGATTTTTGTTTGTATATGCTGTCAATTATAGTTCTTAGAAAGAAAATCAGAATCGGCAAAAATCGGTATCGGCAGATCACACTAACAAAAAATCGGAAATTGGAATAGGCCAAGAAAATTGCAATCGGTGCATCTCTATTATTTTTCTTAAATAATATGTGACCCTGGACCACAAAACCAGTCATAAGTAACAAGGGTATATTTGTAGCAATAGCCAACAATACATTGTATGGGTCAAAATTATCAATTTTTCTTTTATGCCAAAAATCATTAGGATATTAAGTAAAGATCATGTTCCATGAAGATATTTTATAAATTTACCACCATAAATATATCAAAACTTAACTTTTGATTAGTAATATGCATTGCTAAGAGCTTCATTTGGACAACTTTAAAGGTGATTTTCTCAATATTTGGATTTTTTTTTAATCCTCAGATTCCAGGTTTTCAAACAGTTGTATCTCAGCCAAATATTGTCCTATACTAACAATACATCAATGGAAAGCTTATTTATTGACCCTTGACCCTTATGACCCTTATGACTGGTTTTGTGGTCCAGGGTCACATATACTAGTTTGTTTTGTATAGAAAAACATAGTTTTCACAGTATTCACAGTGAAATTACATGTTTCTATTTTCCATTTGAGTCAGGTAACTGTTTTTAATCATTTGTTAATGATTAAATGTAAGATGATACATTTTACAAACAATAAATAAATAAAATATTTTATAATAGTGTTGTCTCATTAAATATGTTGTAGAATTTCACGGTAAATTATATATTTATAATTATATAGTATTATAGAATTATATAGAATTATATAGTAATTCAAACTTTTTACATCTTTTTTGTTTGTTTAGTATAACAGTAAAACTACATGTATTGTCCTGTCAAATCTATTCACCATATGTTAGGGAACCAATTAACAGGATTGTAATGTTAGATTTTAGCATTGCATTTCTGTGTATTCAGCACTATTTGGCATTTGTGCAGGAACTACATAAGAGGCCATTTGTGTTACATTGGCCTTTTGCTCTTGACCTGCTGTCGACCCTCACACCTGTAAAATCGATAAGAAACAAGCCGGCACATTTGGGTCCTCACTTGTCCTCCCCTTCACGATCCTCTGCAAGCGTAAATCTGCATGGATCACAGCTGTCAATCACACCCCAGGCTCTCACCACCCCCAGACTGCCGCTGCTGTTTTCAGGGGACAATAATTCATGCTCACGTCATAGTTGGCCTTGGCTGACTTGAGTTGCAGTAAATTCATTCTTACATTGTTGCAACTGCATTAGTGTGTTACGAAAGCACAGAGCACGTTGGTGAACAGCAATGGTGAGATTATGGTCTCAACAGTATTTTAGTGTTCTATTAACAAACATTACATGCTTTACAGAATGAAACAATTGAGTTAAATCAGCCAAAATAGCACACTAGTAATCAAGCACCAAAACACCAGCCGTTCAGATGGGGATGTTGCTGTTCAAAGCCATAACAACCTCCTCCCATGCACAGGAGTCAAATGAAGATCTGGGTGGAATCAGAGTGCTATCGTCACAGTTAGGGCTTGAAATCTCTCATCCCCTTTTCTGTAATGCGCATGGGATTTTGTATTCATTTTTGAGAAGATTTTGTTCATGCTACATTTGCAAAGCTTTACCATGAGGTTAAATGTGTTTGCATGTATTCATTTATGCAAATGCGCATATGCATGCATGCAATTATATATCTTTCTCATCCATGCTCTCTTTCATTATGTGCCACCATCATTAGCCTTGTGTGCTTTGAGACGCCTGTCCCTGGGGTGGTGCACAATAGTGTTTACTTCACCACTTTCCTGCAGTATACAGCGTTCAGTGGGTCTGGCTTGATTGAACCCTGTGGACCTATTAGGGCCTGTAATCAGGAGCGGAGCCAGGCCCGGCCCCGCGGGCTTCATTACGCATTAAAGGTACAAACTCCAGCTTTAACTAACTAACAAAACCTGCTGCAACTGCAATCAGTCAGACTATAGAACATGTTAGCTACATGCAGTGTCCTTGGAGGTGGAAACAAGGTCATCCGTGTCGGGGAAATGCAAGTATCTGGATTAGCCGCTGGCGGTCACTGTGATATGGACAGGGCGTGAGAAATTTCTAGCTCATGGAGGGCGACAGTTGTAAAGATGGAGTATAGGAGGCTAACTACTGTGTAGGAGCTACTGATATGTCACCCGAATTGGTAAGGGTACAATTGCATTCACTTTAGATGTGTTTTAGTCTCTGTTTCAATTGGTTTTATTGTGCTTTTTAAAAGATCAAAGAGATGGAATAAAGTTTTCTGTTTGTTTTAATGAAATTCGCTTTTTTCCTTTCTCTTTAAGTTCTAATTTTAAGCCCAGTTTCACATAGTCTATTGCACTAAATCTTTAAGAACTAATTAAAAGTTTCTTTCTGTCATAGCGGTGCTGGGGAAAGAGATTACCAAGTTGTTAGCAGACGTTCCGAAGCACTTTTCTGTTGACTGATTTTTCTCTTCTGCCGCGTGTAATGTAATGTGACTTGGAAGGATAAGAACGGGGGTTTGTTGAAGGTGCTTCTCAAAGCAAGTATGCGGAGTCAAATCTGACCCTGAGGACTAAGTGGCAGTTGTCTGTTCACTTTAGCATTGTGGACAGCGTGTATGAGCATGTCACAATGTCACAGAGCTCTCACCTTCTGACAGGCAAGAATGCAGACGTAGGAAGAGTGAGATATTGACGAGGCGCTGATATTTTTAGCCCACTTTCATTAGAGCTCAGCAGAGATATCAGGCATCAATAGGATAGCGTCGTTACAGTCGAATCGTGAGATCTTAATTCACACATACATGTCCTTGAAAGGAATTAATCCTTTGTGAATGACGTTTCGGGATGTTCAGTTTGGTTTTTGATTTATGTAGTGAGTTCAAAGGTCATAGATTTTTATTTCTCAATTATTTGAACTAATATACCATTATATTTAGGGGAAAAAAAAACATACCACTGCATATATAGTATGTACATGAAAACTGCTAAACTGTAACCAAAATTTTGGTTACATTTTAATTAAATTGATTAATTAAATTGATAAAGTTTTATGCTTTCATTTTAGTGCTGTCAAACGATTAATCGTGATTACTGTGTACTGTGTATATTTATTATATATATATCACAGTGAAATTACATGTTTCTATTTTCCATTTGAGTCAGGTAACTGTTTTTAATCATTTGTTAATGATTAAATGTAAGATGATACATTTTACAAACAATAAATAAATAAAATATTTTATAATAGTGTTGTCTCATTAAATATGTTGTAGAATTTCACGGTAAATTATATATTTATAATTATATAGTATTATAGAATTATATAGAATTATATAGTAATTCAAACTTTTTACATCTTTTTTGTTTGTTTAGTATAACAGTAAAACTACATGTATTGTCCTGTCAAATCTATTCACCATATGTTAGGGAACCAATTAACAGGATTGTAATGTTAGATTTTAGCATTGCATTTCTGTGTATTCAGCACTATTTGGCATTTGTGCAGGAACTACATAAGAGGCCATTTGTGTTACATTGGCCTTTTGCTCTTGACCTGCTGTCGACCCTCACACCTGTAAAATCGATAAGAAACAAGCCGGCACATTTGGGTCCTCACTTGTCCTCCCCTTCACGATCCTCTGCAAGCGTAAATCTGCATGGATCACAGCTGTCAATCACACCCCAGGCTCTCACCACCCCCAGACTGCCGCTGCTGTTTTCAGGGGACAATAATTCATGCTCACGTCATAGTTGGCCTTGGCTGACTTGAGTTGCAGTAAATTCATTCTTACATTGTTGCAACTGCATTAGTGTGTTACGAAAGCACAGAGCACGTTGGTGAACAGCAATGGTGAGATTATGGTCTCAACAGTATTTTAGTGTTCTATTAACAAACATTACATGCTTTACAGAATGAAACAATTGAGTTAAATCAGCCAAAATAGCACACTAGTAATCAAGCACCAAAACACCAGCCGTTCAGATGGGGATGTTGCTGTTCAAAGCCATAACAACCTCCTCCCATGCACAGGAGTCAAATGAAGATCTGGGTGGAATCAGAGTGCTATCGTCACAGTTAGGGCTTGAAATCTCTCATCCCCTTTTCTGTAATGCGCATGGGATTTTGTATTCATTTTTGAGAAGATTTTGTTCATGCTACATTTGCAAAGCTTTACCATGAGGTTAAATGTGTTTGCATGTATTCATTTATGCAAATGCGCATATGCATGCATGCAATTATATATCTTTCTCATCCATGCTCTCTTTCATTATGTGCCACCATCATTAGCCTTGTGTGCTTTGAGACGCCTGTCCCTGGGGTGGTGCACAATAGTGTTTACTTCACCACTTTCCTGCAGTATACAGCGTTCAGTGGGTCTGGCTTGATTGAACCCTGTGGACCTATTAGGGCCTGTAATCAGGAGCGGAGCCAGGCCCGGCCCCGCGGGCTTCATTACGCATTAAAGGTACAAACTCCAGCTTTAACTAACTAACAAAACCTGCTGCAACTGCAATCAGTCAGACTATAGAACATGTTAGCTACATGCAGTGTCCTTGGAGGTGGAAACAAGGTCATCCGTGTCGGGGAAATGCAAGTATCTGGATTAGCCGCTGGCGGTCACTGTGATATGGACAGGGCGTGAGAAATTTCTAGCTCATGGAGGGCGACAGTTGTAAAGATGGAGTATAGGAGGCTAACTACTGTGTAGGAGCTACTGATATGTCACCCGAATTGGTAAGGGTACAATTGCATTCACTTTAGATGTGTTTTAGTCTCTGTTTCAATTGGTTTTATTGTGCTTTTTAAAAGATCAAAGAGATTAAATAAAGTTTTCTGTTTGTTTTAATGAAATTCGCTTTTTTCCTTTCTCTTTAAGTTCTAATTTTAAGCCCAGTTTCACATAGTCTATTGCACTAAATCTTTAAGAACTAATTAAAAGTTTCTTTCTGTCATAGCGGTGCTGGGGAAAGAGATTACCAAGTTGTTAGCAGACGTTCCGAAGCACTTTTCTGTTGACTGATTTTTCTCTTCTGCCGCGTGTAATGTAATGTGACTTGGAAGGATAAGAACGGGGGTTTGCTTCTCAAAGCTCTCAAAGCAAGTATGCGGAGTCAAATCTGACCCTGAGGACTAAGTGGCAGTTGTCTGTTATTGTGGACATTGTGGACAGCGTGTATGAGCATGTCACAATGTCACAGAGCTCTCACCTTCTGACAGGCAAGAATGCAGACGTAGGAAGAGTGAGATATTGACGAGGCGCTGATATTTTTAGCCCACTTTCATTAGAGCTCAGCAGAGATATCAGGCATCAATAGGATAGCGTCGTTACAGTCGAATCGTGAGATCTTAATTCACACATACATGTCCTTGAAAGGAATTAATCCTTTGTGAATGACGTTTCGGGATGTTCAGTTTGGTTTTTGATTTATGTAGTGAGTTCAAAGGTCATAGATTTTTATTTCTCAATTATTTGAACTAATATACCATTATATTTAGGGGAAAAAAAAACATACCACTGCATATATAGTATGTACATGAAAACTGCTAAACTGTAACCAAAATTTTGGTTACATTTTAATTAAATTGATTAATTAAATTGATAAAGTTTTATGCTTTCATTTTAGTGCTGTCAAACGATTAATCGTGATTACTGTGTACTGTGTATATTTATTATATATATATAAATACACACACATACAGTATATATTTTGAAAATATTTACATGTATTTACATATGTACATTTATAATCATATAAATGATAGATATAGATAGATAGATAGATTTCATATATAAACAATATTTTTCTTAAATATATACATGCGTGTGTGTGTGTGTGTGTGTGTGTGTGTGTGTGTGTGTGTATTTATATATATATACATAAAAATACACAACACACATATATTATGTAAACAAAAACTTTTAATTCTTTAACTTTAATTCGCAATTAATCGTTTGAAAGCACTAATTCATTTGATTGCACTGTTTTTAATTAATTAAAATAAATAAATAAACAAACAAACAAACTAGTTCCCAGAATTTCTTGGAAAAGAAAAAACACCTTTCATAAGGCCCTATTATTGCCATTATTGTTAAACTTTACTTTAAACGTTTATTTAAAATAATTTTTATTTTATTTTATTTTTATTTTAACTATCCATCTGTTTGTCTGTCTATCTATCTATCTATCTATCTATCTATCTATCTAATGGACTAGCTAAGAACAGCAAACAAGCATAGGCTGGTTTAAGATCTCGTTTTTAGCAGGTTTGTGAAAAATGTTTACAGTTTCACCTGCAAATCGATCTTACTCTTGCTCGTTGAGTTCCTGTTGTGGTGGCAATATAGCTATTGCATCAAGTAGCTTTGGATCCAGTTTGAAGAAGCATATGTTTGCATTAGCAAAAACCGTGATAAACGAACACCCTTCAGGGCTCCATGTCTATCCCATTCCTTTATTTCACAATCGCTCCAGGTGGAGTTTAGAAAGCCCAAGCGTTATTGGCTCGTCTATTACGTTGTAGGGGCTAATAAGGCTAAAAAGCTACACTGCGAGACCACCACAAAGTGCTGAGGCGCGGAGAAAAGTGGAACATGATTCATCTTGTTTGGAAGGCAAGGCCTTATTAGGACCAGTGAGAGTGTGGATGGGGGCTTTTGGGTGGGAAGGCTTCACTAGGCTTTCCCATCCAGCCTCCCTGTAATTGCTTTTGGCTACACCTTTAGAATTTGATGAGTTGAGACGAGACTTTGTTGGAGTGACTGCACATGGTGTCCAGGCTGCTTTAGAAACAAAGTCTGTCCATCTGTCTTTCTTTTGCTTGGTTGTAAACTACATCTGAAGGGATGAAGTGTGGATTTTCTCATAACATGAGCTACAACATCACAAAAGGTCCCATTTTTACGCATGATACTACTATATGGCAAGTCCCAATAATTATTTTGTATGACAAGAACAGTATGCTGTAAATATATTTAAGTGCATCTTTTATGTATGCCTCTTTAAGTTACAATAAGGATGTATTTTCATGCGTCTTTTGGTGAACAAAATCTTTTGATGCGTAAAAGTGGACTGCGTATATTTTGAAAAAGTACTGGAAGCTGTATTTTAGGCTGGTGAAGAAAGGGCACATTATCTTTTCTTTTTTTCCCTTTTTTTGGCTGTGCATTTGCAAATATGGACCGTTTCTCTCTCAATTATCAGCTTTTCCATTGTATTTGTGTGGCTTCCAAGTGCTCTGGTTTAATGTGACACTCTAATCGACCCATTCAACCAAATAAAATTAGAAGAAAAAGAAGATTTGGACCTAGGACACCCCCCTAATGAATTTGAAGGCTTTGAAAGGTCCAAAAGGCTTAACAAGAGAGTGACATTGAGAGTGGAAATGGTGGCTACACAGACAATGTTAAAGGGATCCTGGAGTCATTACATGGCTATTAGAGTGCATTACGGCTTTGGGTGTAATAGAAACTCCTGCTGTTTGTCTCTGGTGGTTGGAATAATTTCCGGAACCTTCCCCGTCCCAAAATGTACCTCAATTTCTCCCTGTTAACAATAGGGGACAGCACTTCAGCCATGCTTCTCATTCTTGACAAGCTATTACCATAAGTTTCCGCACACAGTCTATCTTTGTGAAATGGAAGGCTTCAAAGTAATGCTCTCCACAGAACCATGGAATCCCCTTACACACATGCTTTGTTAAGACTGAGGATGTGCTGCATACTTCACAAGCCTCACAATATAATCATGTGATTCCACATTTTTCTCTTTTCCTTTCACTCTCTCTTGTTCTCTCTTTCCCCAGTCCATTTCCATAATATTTTCGGCAACAAGAAATGCTTTGGTCTTTTTTACTGTAGAATGAGGTTGATAGTCCAGGATAATCTCAATATTTCATAGCCATATACAGTAAGTGTGCACATACTGTATGCTTTTGCACATTTAGATAGACACTGAAAACACAAACTTACATAATGTACAAAAATTGAAATTTTTGGAACATTTGCAAGTAGTGGTACAGGTGACTGAAGTTACGTCTACAATAATCCAGATAAATTTGAAAACGTTACGTACGTAACCATGGTTCCCCGAGGGAACGAGATGCTGCGTCGGAAAATGCTAGGGGGAACGCCTTCAGCGATACCAAGCTCTGAATCATATGTGTAATCAGTCCAATTGATGGGCAGATAATTGGTCCTCTGTAATGGAGAAAGCACACTTTTCTTGGCGTTCAACCCCAGCTCTCTCATGTGGACGAGAACGACATCTCGATGCCGAACCACCATCTGCTCCGATTGAGCTAGAATCAACCAATAGTCGATATAATTGAGTATGCGGATGCCCTGGCGTTGCAGTGGAGCCAGAGCAGCATCCACACACTTCATGAAAGTGCGGGGTGAGAGTGCAAGGCCGAAGGGAAGAACCCGATATTGGTAGGATTTTTGCCCCCGAAAGCCAACCTCAGGAACCTCCTGTGATGGGAAAGGATGGAGATAGGCCGAGCTCTAGGAGTGGAGGCCTCAGCATAACGACTCTCTAAAGCGAGAGGAGGCCTCTACACCCCACTCTAGCCTGCCTAGCGGAGCTCTGGCGAGCGGAGGCCTCAGAAACTCTCTGTAGCGAGAGGAGGCCTGACGACACTCGCAGAAAAATGTCCGCTCTTGGAGCGGAGGCCTCAGCATGACAACTCTCTAAAGCGAGAGGAGGCCTCTCGCAGCGCAACCCTCCATCCTTCTTTGGAACAATTAAGTACCGGCTGTAGAACCCGGACTCCCTGTCGAGAGGAGGGACCACCTCGATGGCCTCCTTCCTCAAGAGAGTATCACTTCTTGTTCTAATACCAGAGCCTGCTCGAGGCCCACTAATGTGAGGAAAACCCCTTTGAAAGGCAGCGGCGGAGTGCCGAACTGAATGCGATAGCCTCTTTCTACAGTTTGCAGGACCCAACGAGATACATTTGGCAGTAGTTTCCACGCTGCTAAATAATCTACTAAGGGAACCAGTCTCTCGAGACTGGCCTCTGGTGTGCTTGGAGCTGCTAGCTGGGTGCCCTGAAGTGGAGGACCGGCAGGAGACGGCCGCGCT
>NW_015552740.1:105132-107510 GCF_001515605.1 Sinocyclocheilus anshuiensis | reverse complement strand
GGACAGGGTCAACCATAAATGCCTCTCCGCTGCCACCAGAGCTGCCATGGACCGCCCAATAGCACGAGCGGTCTCCTTGGTGGCGCGGAGAGCTAAATCAGCAGTTCTCCTCAATTCTAAAATGTCATCTGCCTTGACTTGCTCGCCTTCATCAAGCTCTTTTAGCAGGTCGGCTTGGTACGCCTGTAACACTGACATAGTGTGCAGACATGCACCAGCCTGACCCGCTGCCGAGTACCCCTTGCCCACCAGCGCTGAAGTGGTTCGCAGCGGCTTGGAGGGCAAGACCGGAGCCTTCAGAGACGATGCCGCGCCGGGTGACAGATAGCTCGCAAGCGTCTGCTCTACCCGGGGCATCGCTCTGTAACCGCATTCACTCAACCCCGCCACATTTCCATAGTAATCAGAGGCGGGGACGAATAAGCGGGCCGAGAATGGTTTCTTCTACGATCTCGACACCTCAGTGTGGAGATCGGGAAAAAACGGCAGGCTCCGGCAGAAATAAGTATCTTTTAGATCTATCGTGACAAACCAGTCCTCAGACCTGATCTGAGACACGACCTGTTTGAGAGTGAGCATTTTGAACTTCAGACGCATGACTGAGCGGTTCAATGGCCGCAGATCTAAAATTGTCGAGAGGAGGGACCACCTCGATGGCCTCCTTCCTCAAGAGAGTATTGACTTCTTGTTCTAATACCAGAGCCTGCTCTGGGCCCACTACTGTGAGAAAAACCCCTTTGAAAGGCGGCGGCGGAGCGCCGAACTGAATGCGATAGCCTCTTTCTACAGTCTGCAGGACCCAATGAGATACATTTGGCAGTAGTTTCCACGCTGCTAAATAATCTACTAAGGGAACCAGTCTCTCGAGACTGGCCTCTGGTGTATTTGGAGCTGCTAGCTGGGTGCCCTGAAGCGGAGGACCGGCAGGAGACAGCCGAGCTAGCTGCTCGAGAGACCCCCGAAGGGGTGGCGAGGCTCTCAGCTCCACTACGTTCCCGGGCGGAAAATACTGAGAGAAACACTCACTGGAGACTGCTGCGCCCTGCAACACTGGCACTTGTGGGGATTGAGGGGGCGAATCCTCGACGCTTTCCACATCAACCTCCTCGGAGGACGATAGGAGAAGCGCCGAGCCCGCACTCCGGGGGGAAGAAACCGCAGAACGGGCTTCCCCACACCACGCCCAGATAAGTGGTCCTCTGTAATGGAGAAAGCACATTTTTCTTGGCGTTTAGTCTTAACCCCAACTCTTTCATAGCGAGAAGGACATCTCGATGCCGAACCGCCATCTGCTCTGACTGAGCTAAAATCAACCAATCGTCGATATAATTGAGTATGCGGACGCCCTGGAGTCACAGAGGAGCCAGAGCAGCATCCACACACTTTGTGAAAGTACGAAGTGAGAGTGCTAGGCCGAAGGGAAGGACCCGATATTGGTAAGCTTTGCCCCTGAAAGCAACCCTCAGGAACTTCCTGTGACTGGGAAGGATGGAGACATGGAAATAAGTATCTTTTAGATCTATCGTGACAAACCAGTCCTCAGACCTGATCTGAGACACGACCTGTTTGAGAGTGAGCATTTTGACGGTGCACCCCGCTCTTCACCAGTAGGGGCCGCCCTCAGCAGTCCTGGGCTTAAGTCTGGCAGGACCGCTTCGTCGAGGGCTTCCTCGACTGAAGCACGACCCTCAGATCGGGCCTCGCCTTAGAAGCCCCCGACTTAGAGCGCCGCCGGCCTCGGTCCCGCTGCGGGGGAGCGCGAGAGGCAACGCTCTGTTTTTGGACCTCCCTATATGAGGAGCTGGTACCCGGCTGGGGCTGCTCCCGCCCAGCAGGCCCCAGAGCTATAGAACGGCGAGGGAAAAACCGCTGGAATGCCACCGCCTGTTTACGAGCCTCCTGGTATCTGTCGACGACGGAATTGACGGTGTCGCCGAACAGACCCGAAGGCGCAAGCGGGGCATTCATAAGGCAGACCCTGTCCTTCTCTTTCATATCGGACAGGGTCAACCATAAATGCCTCTCCGCCGCCACCAGAGCTGCCATGGACCGCCCAATAGCACGGGCGGTCTCCTTGGTGGCGCGAAGAGCTAAATCAGCAGTTCTCCTTAGTTCTAAGATATCATCTGCTTTAACTTGCTCGCCTTCATCTAGCTCTTTTAGCAGGTCGGCTTGGTACGCCTGTAACACTGACATAGTGTGCAGACACGCACCAGCCTGACCCGCTGCCGAGTACCCCTTGCCCACCAGCGCTGAAGTGGTTCGCAGCGGCTTGGAGGGCAAGACCGGAGCCTTCAGAGACGATGCCGCGCCGGGCGACAGATAGCTCGCAAGCGTCTGCTCTACCCGGGGCATCGCTCTGTAACCGCATTCACTCA
>NW_015552740.1:92253-104927 GCF_001515605.1 Sinocyclocheilus anshuiensis | reverse complement strand
CCCCTCGCTCTTCCCCAGTAGGGGCCGCCCTCAGCGGTCCTGGGCCATGATTGTCAGGACCGCTTTGTCGAGGGCTTCCTCGACTGAAGCACGACCCTCAGATCGGGCCTCGCCTTGGAAGCCCCCGGCTTAGAGCGTCACCGACCTTGGTCACGTTGCAGGGGAGTACGAGACTTGTGAACCTCCCTGTATGAGGAGCTGGTACACGGCCGGGGCTGCTCCCGCCCAGCAGCCCCCAGAGCTAGAAAACGGCGAGGGAGAAACCGATGGAATGCCACCGCCTGTTTACGAGCCTCCTGGTATCTGTCGACGACGGAATTGACGGTGTCGCCGAACAGACCCGAAGGCGCAAGCGGGGCATTCATAAGGCAGACCCTGTCCTTCTCTTTCATATCGGACAGGGTCAACCATAAATGCCTCTTCGCTGCCACCAGAGCTGCCATGGACCGCCCAATAGCATGGGCGGTCTCCTTGGTGGCGTGGAGAGCTAAATCAGCGGTTCTCCTCAATTCTAAAATGTCACCTTCATCAAGCTCTTTTAGCAGGTCGGCTTGGTATGCCTGTAACACTGACGCACAAACTGTGTGTATCCCCGCTCGTGATGTAGCGTGGGCAGGGAGGAACACACAGTCTATAACGCGATCTGCTTTCACCCTTGTTTGTCTTTGCTTTAGACATATTTTTTTCTGCTGGAGCTTTATACTTTCTTTGCTGAATGCTTGTGTAACTTTTGGACAGACAACAATAAATAAGACTCACAGAACATAGATCGTGACCGACACACACAGAGAGCTTTGCTGAATGACAGAAAGCTAATGCCGGCTGCACCTCATGTGCTTTTAAAGCTTCTTGGTCATGACGTCACCCGCCTCTGACGTCTCGCCCATCGATTGGACTGATTACACATATGATTCAGAGCTTGGTATCGCTGAAGGCGTTCCCCTAGCGTTTTCCGACGCAGCTCGAGTTCCCGAAGGGGAACATATCTTTTTCTCTACATTTTGTCCTTTCGTCCACAATGAGATGGCTTTTTGTCGCCAAAAAAATGACAGAATATTTACTTGCAACTGCTATCCTGTGGCAAAAGACACTTGCGTTTTAAACCATACATGAAATGTTGATTTTGAGTGTGACCTGGACATGCCAGCGTGTGGTGGGATATTTTGCTATTAAAATTGTAGTGCTAGAAAAACAGCATGAGAACTTCATTATGTCTGGTTTCTCAGTATCATCCCAGTGAGCGTTTATGATGTTTTATGAATGTGCGGAAAGATGAATTAAGTGTTTTCTTTTTTTAGTGTTTTTTGGTATATCCATATAAACGTGAACGTTCAATAATCAGACACAGTCCCAGGGGGTCATTTTTCACTAGATGATGAGAAATATTGTCACATTAAGACCTTTTAAGGGCTAATTTATTTATAAATGAAATCCAAATTGGACTACTAAAGATAAAGTCATTTGCACTCTTAATCTGGATTAATTTAATTATCATCAAAGCTCCAAGAATGAAACATAAGTGAAACAGCATCAGTGTTGCAGTATAACATCAACACATTTTATTTACTCATTTACTGATTTGTGTACACTGAAAAAAATGGTGTAGAAACAATTTTCACTTAGAAATTGCTAGTAAATTACACAAATGATTATAAAGAAATGGCAAGCCACACACTGAATTAAATTTTGAAGCAGAAAGACTAAAATAGCATTTTTTTACTCCAATAATCTTTGTTTTATTTACAACTTTGACAAATCATTATGTAGGCTATATGCTGTCACACTGATTCCAACTTCTCATTAGAAATCATACAGAACATCATAAAACCATTATAATGTCAAATTAGGTAAAGTGTTAAATGCATCCAATACATATTGTGGCTTAAACATGATTGAGCTCATTTATTATAAATGCAGTCAATACAAATATCATATATTTTTGATGCTTTAACTACACTGTATGTTGGCATTTATATACAAGTATGTACGAATACTAATGAGATCATATTTGATAGTCGCATAAAGGAAAGTAAAAGGAAAATGGGGCTGAGTTTTGGAGAGGTCCTCATCATATTATGCAAGCAAAATGCACACAGGGTCTGTCAAATGAGGTGACATCTGAAGCCCCTCACTTCTACAATAAGATGTCTTGGATATGTTAATGGGGCTCTTGGGACTCTTGTGATATACAGTATGTCCAATTTAGCACTGTGAGAAAGAGATAGGAGTCTTCCTTTACAGTGAAGCTCTATTTTAGCTTCGTTGTGCGGATAAAGGTCAGCCGGTCCTCTGTTTCTCACACATTCTCAATCTTGGCTGTGGTTTTGTTGATGAGAAATTCGCAGCTCCAGCTTTTCCCAGGTGTGTTCTGCACACACTCCAGTGTGGGGCCGCTGCTTGGCAGGGGTCCATGATGTGGTCCTCTTCTGAACTTCAAGCAACTTATTAAATTCCCTTCCAGTGCCAACTTCATTTTTGCACTTTGAAATGGTTCAGCTCCCATCACCTGCTTGGATGTGCCATAGTGCCGGTGAGCACACAGCACAGATTGTCGAGAAGCGCTCTCTCTTGCTGCTGCTCGCTGAGCTCTTTTCAATTCAGATGAAAGCGAGATGGGTTTGCTGATAGCTCTGTGTAAAGAAGCCATCCTGATGAGCAGTAAATGTGAACCAGGTTTGGAGTCTTAAAAGACGGAGACCCATTTAGGAAAGGCACTTTTCTGTGCTTACTCTAAGCTGCATTTATAAATCTAGAGTATATTTTTTGCAGGCACCGATGGCTTAACTCTTGCTTTCTTTGAAAGCCAAGTGGAGTTGACCGCCTCGTTGTGCCCAGCATGTGGTCTTGTTTATTTATAAACAAAATTATCAAGCAGCTCTGTGTAAACTTGAGTCACCACACTAGATGATTTATTATTATTACTAATCTGGTGTATGAAGTCATAACTTAGCAAGGAGATGTTGACCAACCTATATATAAAATATTACTCCTTTATTCCTCAATGTAAAGTGAAACAGAAAATGCTTAATACCGGCCAAATGTTCTTTTAAAATGACTTTAGACATGGAAATATATTGAATGTAGAGTCTAGGCATATTTCGCAGACATACAGTATACTGTATCTTTACTGAAATTATTGTTATCTAAAAAATACTTCACACAAAAATGAACATTTTGTCATCATTTACTCACCCTCATGTCATTCCAAGCCTGTATAAGTTTCTTTCTTGTGTTAAACACAAAAGAAGATATTTTGAAGAATGCTGGTAATCAAACAGTTGATGGTCCCCATTGACTTCCATTATTTCTTTCCCTACTATTGAAGTCAATGGGGACCAACAGCTCTTTGGTTCTTCAGAATATCTTCTTTTGTGTTCAACATAAGACTGAAACTTATACAGGTTTGGAACAACATGAAGGTGAGTAAATGATGACAAAATTTTCATTGTTGCGTGAAATATTTCTTTAAGTTATAGCCATGGTACAAAAATATTACATACTACAGTATATGCTTTATTAGTATTAGTATTTGTATTAGTATTAGTATTAGTATTAGTATCAGTATCAGTATCAGTATCAGTATTAGTATTAGTATCAGTTGGAAATGCTTTAATATGAGGACCAAGGCCATGGTGTGGCAGAAGCATATTAAATTAATTCTTAATAAATAATTTTTTTTTTTTCTGTGACCCAACAGAGCAACATTTATTTATTTATTTAAATGGGTTTCATTTTGTGTTTGTGGTTTTTTTTTTTTTTTAATTTTGAACTTTGAATATACTGTTGACAGTTACCTTAAATATTTTATGTATTTCCTTCTTTATATCCATATGATTCCTTTGCTGAGGATCACCAGCACAGCATGACCCCTTTGTTGGCCTTAAAAGCAGAATGCTAATTAAACATAAGTACGGGATGAGCTGTGGGATATCTCTAACTCTGTGCATACCAGCCATCTGGACAGTAATTAGGCCACTGGACCCTAAGGTCCTTTAATAAAGCAATTTGAGAGTCTTGGTTGGGAAGTGACCAGCCCTGATCACACCTGAAAAGAGTCCTTCAGTTTCAAGCTTAACACTTAAGGTAGAATAGTTTATGAATTGTTGGTTTGAGCTTGCTAGATCCTGAATGGCAAAAGCGAGTGAGAGCAAGACTCCTAAGTGGCTAAGAAATTAGCAAAACATGTTACTTAAGACTCTGTAAAACATTATTCTTGAGTTAAAACAATGGTAAAGCTACACAGTTTCCACAAACAAGGGCCCCCAAGGCAGCCGTTGTCCTCTGTGAATTGGTCTTTATGGCTGCATATCCTGTAGCAGTGAGGGTCCCAAACCGGGCAATTATGAGTTTCATACAGACAGGAGTACTTTCTGACAATGGCAGACACTTATTTTTTGAAAGAAGACCTGCAGGCATTATTCCACTGTGTCATTTGAAGTTATTTTGATGGACTGTGACAGGAACGACTGTCATTACAAGCATGCTGACGAGTTTGTTGCATTGCTGGATTTTTTGCATATGCCAGGAACGGAGGGGCTCGCTATGACAGTTTCCTAAATAAGGGGCGGTAGGGGACGTTTTTCTGTGTGATTCCAGGAGGAGCAAAAATGGGAATAATTGGGAAGGGATTTGGGGGAGGATAAAGAGGATTGACAGTAAAACAATGCGCTTAAGGGTGATGGAGATTTTTATCTGCCCAACATTTACAAGCAATGGCTCTGTGACAAGAGATATGTGGTGGACGCTACGGATGAAGGTAGATGGTGAAGAGCGGCACAAATCTCTCCCCCACTTATCTCATTGTGTTTCTCCTGCTTTGTCTTGATCCTTCTTGTCCATCAATGCGATCCATTACATTTAAAAATCCATGGCTTCCCTTGTCGAAAGCTGGAAGTTGTCATTTAGTTCACTCCTGAGAAGACCGTACACTATCAGGTCCATCTAATGAAGCCAGTGCAGGAGTCAATAAGTAAAGTAGGCATGGCCAGAAAAGGAAAGAGAAATCGCTAATGTGCCATGGGTAATGACTGAGATAGAAGGCTTGTTTGCAGGGAAGCCCATTTTTCCACCTTATCTTTCACCCACAGACCCAACACCCGCCTCGGCTCTTCACATGTGAGCTGATATGTTTGACTGTTTGAGAGTCTGAATCTCAGCATGTGACCATTTTAACAAAGCTAACCACCAGCTGAGGGTTAAACATGTTTCTTTCAGATATATAGACAGATGCAGAGTGGCTTCTCCAGTGCTCAAGGCTGCTGAAAATGTGTTCACTGTTTATCCACCATGAGCTTTAAAACATTCTCGAGAGTGCTGGAGAATTACGATTTCCATGGTGCATAGCAGAGAATGTGCAATATTCAAGGACACTGACAAGGGTTTAAACAGACTTATGATTTGCAACGTACAAAAGATATGTACACTTTTATGTTTATGTAAATTTTTGACTGTATTTGTCTTGATGCTGTAACTCTAAATGCTCACATTCACTGCTTTTCATACTTCTGGTTGGTTTGCCTCATATTGGATTTTCTCTCCTTCACGCACTCACTCGCACACTCACATAAAATATACAGAGATGTGAAAGTGCTTAAGAACCCAGAGGCAAGCATAAGAATTAGGCCAAAAAAGGAAAAGATACATATTTGAGGATCATTTCTGAGCAAGAACAACACTGCAGAGACATAAGAAAGAGCAATGGGGAACACCGATTATCACAATGGAGAGGTATCATGTCTTCAGATGGAAAAATGTCACTGTTTTATATGGCACAAAATCATGTTATGCACATATAGAGTCACTGTGTTACCATTTTATTCAAAGTTCAAAGTGAGTTTAATTTAATTGAAAATTGTGTTGTATTTTTCATTTTTGACTAGAGCTTTGAGACAACATGAGGCTATGTAAATATTTTCGGGTGGACTATTCTTTTTAAAGCATGGCACAAAATAATACAGCTTTGTTATCATAGTCTATTGGATCTGAATGTGTATTGCTTTAGATACCATTCCTAGTCATAATCACAGGCACACTGGTTGTCATGGTGCATTAACTTGGGAATATTGCCATATTGATTGAACAGCTACAAAGACAAGGATCAGCAATCTGGAAATTAAGCCCATAATCTTCCTTTCGCATATGTTTTCATTTCAGTCTCCAAACTGTGGTATAATCAATAACTAATCAATCTCCTGGACAGCAAATAGGACATAATTCCCTCGAGAGGCTCTTCCTTGCCACCTAATAAGATAGAGACATAAAATATGGAGAGGTGTTGGAGGAACTCATGCATTCAGCCTCTGATGGGTTCATTAACTCGTTGCTTATAAAGTAGCAGAGAGAATTAGCCATGTGTGGTCCCTCTTAAGGGTCTAAAGGGTCCTCCGGGACCAGGGGTCAGCGTGGAAAACCTTAATTCAGTCTTATCACTGAGTCACCTTTCAAAAAGAGTGGTTGTTTTTAATCTACTTACTAAGAGACACAAGGGAACGATGACCTTATTGTGATGAGGCTTCAGTTTTTTAACAGATTCATGGCACAGGAACACATGATCCTACTGAATGCTGCAGTATTGAACAGGGTTGTGCACAATACAGAATTGATTTGAGAATGCCTCCATTTGAAATTAATATAAAGGGAGGTAGTAAACATGAAGTTCAATTTGTAAACATGAAGTGCAAGTACAATTTGATCTTGAATGTAAGGAAGTGCCATTCAAATTCAAATTAATTAATTTACAAAGAACAAAATTAATTTGAAAGTTTTGAAAAAAAAAGCATTTAAGATTTATATGCCATATAGATGTACTGTTTTATATTACAATTTGAAATAGATACAATTTTGTAGTAGCTCAGTAATATTGTATATCTGCAGGGCCATATTATTTTCCAATAATGAAAATAGCATTTATATTGCAGCTTAATATTCACAGTCATTCTGAACCATCAGCATGGTTATTCTGAGCTCTACTGTGGTGATATTGAGCACTGGGAAAGTTCCCTGCCAATAAAGTGCCAACAGATGGCAGATAAAAAGCAAGCCTGTGTACTTACCACACCAGCACTAGATTTTTTGCGACAGGTGCAGCTGTTTTCCTTCACATACTGTATTAAAGCTACTGGCTGTAATATATGGACTTATAGAATTTTGTGACCTCATCCCAACTAATGACAGACATGACAAATGAAAACACTGCTGTGACAGTCCTTATTATTATACCACATTATATGGCACTAGAGTTCATCCAAGTTGATTATCTCAGTAACCTTAATTAGAAAAATCTAAGTGTTGTAACGTGTCAACCACAAATTTATGCAGAAGAATCACATGAGACGGCATTAGAGAACAGGGCGATTTGTCTGTCATTGTCATCTCAGCACCAAAATCCCTATGCCTCTTTCACTTTCCTTTGACAAAAAGCACACTCTAAAAAAACATAACAGATCAAAAGATTAGATGATGGACCTGGTCTTACAGGCATTATCCAAAGCCGCAGACATGTGTCCTCATGTTAATGCATAAAACCTTATTATTTACTCTGCACAGGTATCCAGGCTTACTAATACAATTAATATCTATTATTCATGGATCATTAAAAAACAGCTGTCTCATGGATAGGGTTGGGAACCGAACCCTTCTGTTTTTTTAAAAGAACTGGAACCGTGAGCAATTTCTAAGTTTCGGTTCCGAAAACGGTTCTGGTGAGACACGTGACCAAGCGCTGTGAGCAGCCTTGCGTCGGCGTTTCCCGTAAAGGATGTCACAAACCAAATAACAGAAACTCCGCCCTGCCTCTTTAATTACTGAGCACATTGTTTCCCATGACGCGCACTCCACAGACGCGCCGCGTCTTTAACTGCCGAACACATCGTTTTCCACGACTGTACGCGCACTCGCGTCTTTGATAAATGTGCACGTTTTTTTGTCTGACTGTACATGTACCATCAGCACGCAGCTCCTGCCGCCACTAAATTACATTATATTTGTCCCATGTTGTCATTAATATACATACTGACTTCAACTTGGATCACTAAATAAATAGACTGCTATTGTTATGTAAGTATGAGGGATAGATTATTTAGTGTACAGGTCATTTCAAGAGTGATAAACAAAGTGATAGAAAATATTTTCATGCATTTTAAATGTTTAAAAATGTGGAAACCACTCATTGCATCACACCATCTCCTGACTGCATTATTATTTGTAAAATAGGGGCTTTATGCAGTGTGTGTATACATGGTTATAAGTATAATATTTAATTAATTTAGGGAAATGAACAAGTGTCTTAGCCCTCAAGGGACTATTTGGCCAACCAGCTTATTCCTGCTTGAAAAGCAAAATGTTATTGATAGTGTAAAAAACATCAACTTTGAAGCACATGCATTACTCAACATTACTTACTACCTTCCAGCAACACTACATTCAATTAAAGTAAAATAGTAAAAAAAAAAATAATAATAATAATAGTTCATTTAAATTGAACCGGAATCGATAGGCAAAACTGGAACCGGAATCGTAACCGGAAACTTTCTAACGATACCCAACCCTACTCATGGATGTGATGGACTATATTTGAATACGTTTAACTTAACTTATTTACTGTAATGGCTCTAAAATTAAATGCTAATCTCTGTTTAAGTGATTGATATGCAGAGAGAGTGTGTCTAATGCCAGCAACATGCATAAAAAAAGTTTAACAAGACACTCATACACTTCAGCCTGACATCATAAATCTAAGAAGGCCATTGACTCCTAATGCTGTTAAAGAGGCTTACCATGAATACCTGTAAAAAAAAAAAATGTAAATTCTATCAGATAAATAATGTTTATGTGGTTAAAAAAGGTTTTCTGCTTACATTCAATACTTAAGCTAAATGTAATTAATTAATTTTATTATTAGTATTATTATATGTT
This sequence comes from Sinocyclocheilus anshuiensis, assembly GCF_001515605.1. Taxonomy (NCBI): domain Eukaryota; kingdom Metazoa; phylum Chordata; class Actinopteri; order Cypriniformes; family Cyprinidae; genus Sinocyclocheilus; species Sinocyclocheilus anshuiensis. Next base: position 96,014 of record NW_015552740.1, on the reverse strand, counting down.
CTTTATATTATAATTATAGATAGATAGACAGACAGACAGACAGACAGACTTGTGTGTGCATGGGTATTTTCATCTAATTAACCTGTAATTGCATTGACTAAAGGTTAAAGGTTATGATTTTGTGTTCTGTCTGTTTGGGTTCTGTCTGTTCTCAAAGTGTTCTGTCTGTTTGGGTTGAAAGAGGGTGGGAGAGAGGGAAAGAGGGAGGGAGCTTGGAGGAGAGAAAAGAGGAGAAGTCTTAGCAGATGTAGATGGAGGACCATTCTGTGTTTGAGCTGGATTCCAGCTGGGATTAGTGAGAGCTTGTCAAAGGCACTGCTCGGGCAGAATGAAGAGACGGAAAAAGCTGGTACGCTGCTCCTTTCATTTGATTATGAGCTTCTCTGAATATTTGCACTTCTTATAGCAATGATAATGGCTCTGGATGGGATTGGATATCTCTAACTGGCTGTTTCTCATTTTAGTCTTGAGTAAAGGATGTGGGAGAGTGAGAGCGATGGAGCTGGTGCTTTGTTTTGAGGAGGCAACCTTGAGAACTGTTGTTTTGAAGCATCATTAATGCTTGATGCCTCTGGTTTCATTATTTTTGCAGTGCATTCCTTTGGAAATGTAATTTCATACTTTACAAGATGTCATTTGAAAGATATTCTTCTCACATGTGTGCATAAATCCTAGGGCAAGGGAGACTGTTTTATACGACAGGCTTCATTGTCATAATCTAACTTTCCAAAATCTAACTGCATTCATATCAGGTCTGTACTATTTTGTTCTGGGACGTGGGGAGGTTGTCAGTTTCTTGTGCTGTCACGCTTGTTGGGCAAAGTCAAGTGTTTGTGATCATACACCCCTGATGTATTCCTAATATAGTCTAGCCCACATTCATGACTAAAGCTCTTGAGCAAGTGAGTGTGCGCACGTTGACTTCATAACACACACTTCAGCTTCCCACACGGCCCCAGCCTCTCTGAGACCACACGGGCTATACACACGCTTGCTGTTGCTTCCTGCTGACACTCCAAATGTATTCACGCTGAGAACAGAAGGCATCTGTTTCCTCTCCGTTTTTAGATTTTCTGAAGTATTGGATATGCTGGCTGGCTTTGTTACTTTCTATAATTACAAACAGCTTTTACGCTACCTTCGGGAAATATTAGCATAACCGCAGATGCTATAACATTGGACAATTGTTCTAGCCTTCATCTCACCTATATCTTGTAGTGCTATATCTAGCACTAGTGTGTGTGTATGTGTTCATGTATTTGTCTGATGTTTGTCTGATTGTTGGTCTGTTGTGTTTCTATTGTACATCATAGCTCAATAGTACTTTTTACTAAATGTATTGTAATTGTTTTATTGTTATGTAAATATGTAATTTTACTTTCTTTTAGGGTGACTATTACCATCTGTCTAGGGACTGCAGGTGAAAAATAGCCTTCTGGCTAACTCTGGCATATTGACAGAAATGTTTATTAATATGCATTGTCCCTGTAATAAATAAATAAATAAAAATAAATAAATCTTTATTTTTAATTGTTTATAGGACAACAGCTCTTTGAGGCTACAACTTAATGCTTAACCTTCAGAAAATGTTGATGCTCAACCTTGGAAGCTGTTTTATTTTCTACTTGATGGTACTGATTGTTGCCTTTTTTTGAAATCCTGTTAGCAAAAGTGGTGATATGAATATGGTTTAAAGCTTCTTCTTTTTTTCTTTTTTTTTGGTGATTAAAAAAAAATTTAAAAAATTTATATAATTAATCAGAACATTAAAGATAAAAATTTAAATAATAGTAATAATGCCAATAATAATACAGAAAAAAATATACCTTTCATGTTTAGGTATAGTTAGGTTTATGTATAAAATATATAATAGTTCTCATAATAAAACATTGGATTTGTTCCTCTACTACTTTAGTAGAAGTCATAGGAACACCAGAGTGTGTGGAAAGTGCCTTCCTGTACTTCCTGTGTCTCGAAGATATATCTCTCAAGGAGCACTGAGAAAGCCATGATGTTCATAAGAGGCCCTCCACTCCAAATTGCACTATCACATTGCATTTAAGAACAGAGTGCAAGGTGACTTGTGCGGTGCCTGTGTTGCTGGACCAGCTGTGCCAAGCGTTCAAACATTGACTATTACCTTTAAAAGGTAATTCAAGTCAGAAGTGTATTGCATGCACTCTGCATTTCTCTGTCTCGCTCCCTCCACCAGTTCAGCTGCTACTGTGTGTGTATCCTCTTTTAACAGCATTTTATGTAGCACATTAACTTGATGAATTATATTAACTTGAGCAACCGTAGGAAAATATGCTTATGACTTTATCATTTTGAATGGTGGTCGAATGGCACCCAGATGCCATTAATTCTCATTGTTTAGGACTTCCTAGAGAGACAAACACAGCCTCAGAATCTCACAGCAGGGCTCTTTATACAAGAAGGAGTTATACTGTAGGGAACTACGCTTAAGTGTAGTTCCCTATAGAAAGAAAGCTCTGCCAGCTCTGAGTTAGTTGTTATTTTAAAAAGGTTGAATATTTCTAGCTCCACATACTGAGCCAGAATTTAGAAATTACATTTATAGCATCTTCTGTTTTAAATTGATATCAGTCGTTTTTCATTGAATCTGTTCAATATAAATACATTTAACAAGAAAATATGTCAGCTTTTCTACTTAAAAAGTTCGCATTTAATTCAAATATTATTTGCTGGTTCTTTGTAATTGTTTGTGCAAATTACTAGCAATTTGAAAGAGTGGAAGTTGTTTCAGTGTATAAAATTCAATTGCTTGTGTAGCATTTTATTACCTATATTTAACATAAAATGTTTATTTTAGTCAGAATTATTGCACACATAATTTACTGAATTAAGTCTTAGTTTAGTAGAGACTTGCTTATAGACATAATATAAATATTACATAATAATATCAGTTGTCACTCATTTTCATTATCGATTGTTATCAATTTTATTGATTTATTGATTGATTATGGATGTTGCAGCCCTATCCCTAAGTCTTATAATGACTTAATTACAATATTTATTAAATAAAACTAAATTGGTGCATTGACGCCAAAAAGGTATTGTAGCCAAACATGATGCACGGTTTTTGAGTTCTGAATGTGAATGCATGCTAGACTCTATCAGTTCTTTTTTTTATTTCATCAATTCATTTTTCATGGGAACTATTTATTTTAAAACAATTAATTAAGAAACATACCATTATGCTTGACACAATGAACAAGTTGAACTAATTTTATTTAAAAAAATCGCCAAATAGTAAGGAAAGAATGAGCGTAAGGAAATGGCAGTTGAGTTTCACTCTACTTCTTGGCTGCACTCTTAACAGAGGGTTATCGGTGAGAGGAACAAGATAACCGTCTCCCTTCCTCTATTGCTTTATCACTAATTAACGCAAGCTCGTTCCTCCTGATGAGCTCTGTGTGAAGTGTATGGTTGGTCGCTGCATAATTAGTGGGGTTTTCAGATTTGCCTTTGATTCTCACAGTCAGAGATGTTGATCCCACCTCACTTCCTCAGCGGGGGCGGCCAATTGTGCTGCTGCAGCAATTGGAGCCCCTCACAAGGGGAGGTGAAAAACTGTAAATTGCTCTTCGGGGCTTTTTGTTACCCAGTATGAAATTCACCTCACAAAACAGATAAATAAATCAAACTCCAGGTCAGAGACAGCTTTAGAAAAGCAGAGTCATCAAAAATGCAAATTTACAATTTACCATCCCATCAGTTCTGTCCTATTAAGAAATATA
>NW_015552740.1:66138-92225 GCF_001515605.1 Sinocyclocheilus anshuiensis | reverse complement strand
ATTTAAAATTACTATATAAAAAATATATAATATAATAGAAATATAAAATAAATACTACAGTTTTTATTGTGCTTATACTGACATGCTTTTCATTATAATTTTATTTTTATTAGTATTAGTAGTATACAATACTGTTCTAAATTTTGGGCTTGGTATTTTATTTATGTATTCATTTATTTATTTAAAATATTGATTATTTTGTGTTTTAAAAAGTAAAGAGTCAGTAATACAGATATTAGAAAACAAATATTTGTGTTTACAAAAGCATTTCGCTACCTATCAAAACCTCCATCTGTTAGTAAAAGGAATTCCAGTAAAATTGATTGTTTTGCTGAGGATATCTTGGATTAAAAGGCATTCCCCATGGCCTGTCAGTCAAACTGGATTAAATGGTTGTGTATTTAGGAATCAATGAACTTGTCATTTCTGCATTAGTCCATCTGGTATTGGTATTTTCAGTTTATGTGCAGAGGTGCTTGTGATTGGATTATGTGTGGAAACTCACTTTGTAAATCTGAATCAATAGTAGGAGAAATGGATTTATTTTGGTCAAGGGGCCACTGGGGTTCTCCTTACAGATGAGCTGCAAGAAACTTTTGAAGAATTCTTCTTTGGCTCCTCGTTACCAGTGTCTGTGATGATATCAAGCCCACTAAAACGTTAAGGGCTAGATGTTCACCTTTCCTCTGTTTTAACCTCTAAGTTAATTACATCTTTCCTTCAGGGTAGCATCGTTAGAAGATATGAGACTCATTACAATAAAGCAATGATTTAATAACGTTAACAATTATATTGATGTGAACACTGAGCTTACTGCTGGGACAGAGCTGGTAAACGAAGATGTCCATGCCAATGCTGATTATATTTACTGGAATATTTTAACCTAGAACAACAAAACATCATTTGTGAAATCCATATGTGTTTGTATTATTAGAGTAAGCATATAGCAAACAAGATATGCTCACCAGGATGGAAATCTCACTGCCTTTGTTTTAACTTGTTGTCTTCTAAAAAAAACACTAAAAGCGTGAAAAGGAAAAAAAACACATGCTATTTTAGGCTGTACTTCTAACACATCTGTTTGTGTGAGGTGGTTGTTTCTCTAAAGCTTCATGTCCAGCTGAGGTAGGTGTGTTGTGTATATGCGTTAATGGGAGTGGAAAAAAACAACTGAAAAGTATCTCAAGCTCTGGCCTAGAACTTACAGTTTCCTTAAGTGAAGTCTTAGCAAACCACTGTGTAAAAAGCATTATGCAATATATAATGTATATTGATATTTTATATTTATGTTTAAATAATATGGGAGTGACCATGCATGCAAACACGCTGTAACCTCATTATTTCCGCATGATTATATTTAATTCTGTGTAATTTTTCAAGAACTTTACCATGTTCACTCGCAGGCCATTTGAATATATAATGTAACTAACCTTTTCTTGGTGAAGTAAACAAAATATATCCACAGGGCTCTTGCAGGGTGGCCATCATATTAGGTGGTCCACATCAAAAGGACCAAGATAGTCTGTGAGTGGAGAGAGAGCACATCCTGGCTTAAAATGACATTTGTTGCTTGATTGCACAGGAGTCCAGTTTGTTATCTAAAGCCTAAAACTGCCAGGGCAAAAGACCGGAAAATGCTGGAGAGCCCATGTAAGGGTATTAGACTTGGTTCTAGTCTGGTTGACAGAGCCAGGGAGGACCATTCACACACTTTAAGCCGATCACAGCCCGGTCGGGACAAAATGCATGTCCCAGGTGTTTAAATGCTATCTTTCTCTCCCTATCTCTGTAACAGGCATGCATTCACATGTCAGCACATAGAAGAGTAAATGAAATGAATTTGCAGATTGAATGGCAAGCAAAATACATCATCACTTATTGAAGAGAACGTGTCATTTATGAAAAGGTCAAGTTAGATATTTTATAGACTACATTTAGTTTACTATGCACTGATTATGTCAAGCTTTAAAATCATGATATCAAAATTGGCCCTATTTATTTTCTTTTTACATGTTATTATGAAGCAATTGTGAGCGAGAGCTTATGAGAGATTAATTGTTGCACTTTTTTTCCAAAGCCAAAAGAAAATGTTTGTCTTCGTAAAATTTCATCATAACGACTTTCAGTTTCAGCTGATGTCACCAATACTTTTTATTTTTCAACCTCTCTATAAACACCTGTCATGTACTTGTTGAAGGAAACACCTTAAACTAGTTTGTTCAAATTGGTTTGCTTGACTCCTATCTTGGTGGTCTGTTGGCTTGTTTTAGAGTGGTTTTGAGCACTTTTCAGTCTGGGAGAACAGGTAGACCAGCTGAAGACCAGCTTAGACAGGCTGGGAGATAATTTTAAGCTAGCTAAGACCAGCTTAGTTTTGTTTTTTAAGCAGAGATACTGTGAACTTTTCAGAGTCCAATCTAAACCCAATGGATTAATTCACACCCAATCCTACTTATTCATTTAAATAGCATTATATTTATAGCGTTACAAAATAAGATCCAAACCATTGTGTGGAATGCTGCAATTAGCCTATCCAAACCACCTGAGATTTGAAAATGTGTTAATATCATGAGGCATGAGTCATGAACAAATGTGTTGTATGGATTTGACAAAAGACCAATTGGTCCCATATATATGTATTGAATAGCTAACAAAGACGCATCTAAATTCAGCTTGGGGGAAATAGCCAATAAGATCAGTGAAAGCTTAAGCTAGGTACAAGTTGTTGATTAAATATGAAGTAGTGAAGTGTCTTTGGATGTGTAAATATGTGTTTGTATACACTAGTCTGTCCGTTTCTGTGTGTATGTGCATGTTAGTGAATGAAAGACTAATTTTGTAATCTAATAAGACTCCTGATACAAACACGGTGATGTCATGTTTGTGTTTCTTCACTGTGAGCACCTGCTCTCTTGGAGACGCGTGTCAACAAGCTTAATGCTTCAAATTGCTCATTGTGGGAATCTAAACATAGGCCTGCTATATGAAGGGGGGAATGTGTTCTCGTCTTATCATACTAAGTCTCATTTATTCCTATTCTGTTTCGTTTCAGGGCATAATTGGCAACGCTAATAAAGCCAGAAATAAACAGGACACCAAATTCATTTTTTGGTCTGATTAGCATATATTTTGGTCAGGTAAAACAGACCCTCTGTCTAAACGAGGAACAGTTGTGTAATTTTTTTTCCTTCTTTTTTCTGTTTTTGCTCTGTTTCACTGGTCATTCTCTGGGTAGAGGTAAAATACTGTCAATATTTAGACCTACTTAGTAGACCTATTTAGTATACTTCTTCTGTCACCACCACCACCCGCACCCAATTAATCTGTTACGTGCAAGAGGAGACCACATACATTTGCTACAAATGTGATTTGCTTTCTGCGGATGCGTGGCATTTCACGTCATATAAAGAGATCATATACATGTTTTAAAACTCAACCAAGCTGTGTTTTGTGCCTGCGGGGTTTCTGCACCTCTTTTTCTCTTTTTAAATGTAGTGAGGCCCATGACACACCAGATGAGCTGCTGTGTCTGTGCACTTTTCACAACCTGTTTCACAATCTGTCTGCTTCACCAGCACACACCCAGACACTTACACACTACTCGTTGTTGAGCTTTGCAGATACTCATTTTTGCATTTTCTACTTGAACATCACATTGTTTTTTATCTTTGCCAAATGCGTAGGAACAATCAAAAAATGATGTTTACGTCATTAAACTCTAGTTCATTATTCAAGTTCAAGTTCAAGTCTGCTTTATTGTCAATTCTTCCACATGTACAGCACATACACACAGAGAATTGAAATTGCGTTACTCTCAGACCCTTGGTGCATACAGATAACACTAACAGTAGAACATAAATACAGATATACAGATTAAGTATAAAATACAACTATACAAATATACAAATAAGGTAAAATGTAAAAAAATATATAAAAAAATATATATAAAGCAGCACACGGCACATGGCAGATAGAGTGCAAACCAGTGAAGTAAACAACAGTGCAGATATAATGATTTGTAGTGCAAAAAGAGCTTATTTAGACTGATTTAAAGTGACTGTGTGTGTGTATTTGGGAGGGGGGAGTGGGAGAGTCCGTCAGAGGACATTATGCATTCCTGACACATTCATTTGTACTGTTCACTGAAGACTGCAACGGTTTGTTTTTTTAATGTTAATTTAGATGATATATTGACTTAATTTATTGTATTGTAATTTCTTATGTAGAATTTACAGTGCACAGGTTACAGATAACCAGGAAAATTGTTCATTTTTAATCTAGCTCTCATAAAATGTTCAAATTACATTATAGTTAATTTAAATATTGTCTACATTTACAAATGAACACACTTATAATAAATAGCACTCCTTTGATTGAATCTGTTATTACTTATGTCCTCCTTTGGGTTTCTGAATTGCCCTATTATGCAAACCTGCCCTCTAGAGGTCAAACATTGACATGCACATCCCACAATTAAAAGTAAGTTCATACCAGATGCAGTGCAAGTGCAAATGTTGCTATGACTTCAACACTATAATGCGTCAACTTACAAACAGCCATCTCAGGTTCAAATGTGACTGTGAAACTGCATATTTACATAAACAATCAAACAAACACATGCACACTTAGTCACACTGCAGGACGTTTATGAAAGTGTCTCCACATGCATCATGTGAGAGTGCTTGTTTTTGCTGATGCACACAGGCAGACACCACTGTGACTTGACTGCAGTGAGATTTTTCACACGATGCTGAGTATGCTGAGCCAAAAATAAATAAATAATTCTCAAACAAGAGAGAAGAGTAATCACGCTGCCAGGGCTTCTAAAGTCAACAGGAAATGTTGTTTGCATCACATTTTACTAATTTAAATTACTAATTTTAAAATCCCATTTTTGACATATATTTCCAGTTTAAACAGGATATTCAATGAGAAATATTTGAGGGTGGGGCTTGATTTTGTCCATCAGGTGGTTGTCACCACAATAGAGCCTGGTAGATTAAGAGGAGGGGTTTAAAAAGTACAAGATGTCAGCCAAGAAGTAAGGTTGTTTCAAAGAATTCTAGGAAGTTGTTTCATGAGCCGTAACACAAGTTATTATATTTTGAAGAGTATGAAGACCACCAAGTTCCACAGAAAGTAAAAGGTTGATTTTGATTTTCATGTTGACTTTAAAGTCAAGGCCTTTATGAAGGTCTGAGAATAATATCTGACAAACGTTAGCAACAGGTAAGAGTGACAACAGAAAGAGTCCAACATAAAGGTAACAAGTTTAAAAGAAACAGTACAGGAAGTTCAAAAACAAGAAGTTGCACATTTTATTGTCACCTGGCTGTTGTGTTTGGCCTCAAATGCAGTCAGCGTCTCTTTTAGAGGTGGGCTCACACACATAAACAGATTTTGAATTTGGATTAGTGTTGATGTCAGGACAAAAATGATATGATTCTATGATTTGTTTTGAGTCTTGCGCAGAGGTCGTATTAAGGTGAATGTCTAAAAAAGCAGTAAATGTGTTTTATTAACCTCTGAGGCCTCATTTACTCATCTTTTCCGCCTTTGTAATAATCTACATAATTGCGTCTGTAATGTCTGCACCAGTGGATTGTGCCCTCCAACTATTTATATTTATGATGCACCAGAGTGCAGTTTGGAAATCACTATAATCCTGGTTTGTCTTGTGTCTGTATATATGTTTGTGCTGTTCAAATGATTAATGTAGATGTATATTCTTTGAAAGTTCTAAGGGAGATTAGAAAAAATAAAGCCAAACTTTTTATATGTTCGAGGCTGAATCCGATAAGCAAATGGTTTTTCTGTAGACATAATGAACAAAAGCTTTCAAACACCAAAATAATTTATGCTGCTGTCCACTTTGAAACTAAGACCATATTATTTAAATTAATTAAGTTAATTGTGTAAATTATGGTCTTTGTTCTCTAAGTAATACTCTATGAATGTTTATAATTAAATTAGCATTTAATTAATATGTCTTTAACAATTACTTTGAACATCTCTTTTAAATGGGTATAATGCTAGGTACTACAATTAATGAGCATAGATTTTGTGAAAAAGATTTCGATTTAAAAAGCAGCTTTAGGAAAACTGCAAAACCACACAGAAATGTAATGGCGAGAAAGTCCAAATCTTCAAAAGTACTGAACTGACTGAGAAAGAAAAACAGCAGGACACCCGTAGGGCTGTGAATTCATGTGCAAACAATAAAGAATCAATCCATGCACATACAAACCCACAAGCAAGAACTGAGGCAGTGTTCATTTGTATGTGCATGGCTACACTGATCAGCTAGTTTTTTATGTGCAATACAAACAAATTCATATCAAGTCCATTGAGTGGTGTCTCCTGCCGTTTTAGATTAATCCATGTTGTGCATATAATGTTACAAGACACTAACCAGTATTGATAAGTGGGATTAAGTTTTTTTTTTATTATTATTATTTTGCTAAAGATGCTACCTGTATATTACTTATGGCTTCTATGCAATGTTAGTTCATATACTAAATTTTTGTTTTTCTGTTTCTTTCAGAGCCATGACAGTATGGTGGACTGTTTGAGTCGAGTCATGCTGCACACAGCCGTGTCTTGCTGGCAGCCTTTGCTGGGGCTGGCCCTGGTGGCCGTGTTTGTGGGCTCCACTCTGGCCTGCCCCGCTCGCTGCGAGTGCTCCGCCCAGAGCCGCTCTGTCATCTGCCACCGTAAGCGCTACAACGCTATCCCTGATGGAGTCCCAACTGAGACACGAATCCTTGATCTCAGCAAGAATCGCATTCCGGCCGTCAACCCTGATGACTTTGCTGTCTATCCACACATAGAAGAACTGGACCTGAGTGGGAACATCATTGCCTACGTTGAGCCTGGAGCCTTCAACTCGCTTTACAGCCTCCACACACTGAGCTTAAAGAGCAACCGTATCAAGCTCCTCTCTCTAGGCGTCTTCTCCGGCCTCTCCAACCTGACGAACCTGGATATCAGTGACAACAAAGTTGTCATTCTGGTGGACTATATGTTCCAGGACCTGCGCATCCTCAGGTCATTAGAAGTTGGAGACAATGAGCTGGTTTACATCTCCCATCGGGCCTTTAGTGGACTACTGTCACTGGAGAGCCTGATGCTGGAGCGCTGTAACTTGACGGTGGTGCCCACAGATGCCCTGTCCCACCTGCACAACCTGGTGAGCCTACATATGCGCTACCTCAGTATCAGCTCTCTACACCCCTACTCCTTCAAGAAGCTCTTCCACCTCTGTCACCTAGAGATTGACAACTGGCCATCATTAGATTTGGTCCCTGCTAATTCTCTGCATGGCCTCAACCTCACCACGCTTTCTATTACCAACACCAACCTGTCCACTTTCCCTTACCAGGCTCTTCGCCACCTGCCTTACCTCACACACCTTAACCTCTCCTACAGTCGTATCCGGACGGTGGAGGGTGGCCTGCTTCAGGACCTGGTGCGATTGCGTGAGCTGAGGTTGGCTGGGTCTCAACTGGTGTCCATCGAACCCTACGCTTTCCAGGGCATCCGCTGGCTCCATTCGCTAAATGTCTCCCACAACCACCTTGATACCCTGGAGAGGGGTGTATTCCATGCTCCTGAGGCCCTAGAGGTGCTGTTGATCAACAACAATCCTCTGGTGTGCGATTGCCGACTCATGTGGTTGCTGCAAAGACGCCATTCCATTTCTTTTGGAGACACCCAGCCCGAGTGCAGCACTCCGGAAGGAATTCACGGACGCCCCTTCAAGGAGTTCAAAGAGACCTTGCTATCCTACTACGTGACCTGCACCAAGCCGAAGATCCGAGAAAACCGGACTCAGATGGTGTCCGTGGAGGAGGGACAGTCAGCCCGTTTACACTGCAGCGCAGAGGGGACCCCACGGCCCACTATTTCCTGGGTCACCCCACGTCGGAGGCACCTGACCAACAGGAGCCATGGCAGGGTGATAGTCCACAACAACGGCTCATTGGATATCAAGGCGGCGGAGGTTCAGGATGACGGTGTGTATATGTGTGTGGCCTCTAACACGGCAGGCAATGACACTCTTATGGTATCACTGGCAGTGAAAAGTCTGGGCTCGCTGTATGCCAACAGGACCCAGCATTACACGGATACAAGCAATGCCACTGCCAATGGTACCAACCTCCCCAATGTGACCTTTGGCCTGGACCTAAAGACTATCTTAGTTTCTACAGCCATGGGCTGTTTCACATTCCTAGGAGTGGTTCTCTTCTGCTTCCTGCTCCTGTTTGTATGGAGTAGAGGAAAAGGCAAACATAAAAACAACATTGATATTGAGTACGTGCCACGCTCAAAGTCCAATGGGACCTCTGCTGAGGAGGCGGACCAGGGTGCTGGGCCACGTCGCTTTAACATGAAAATGATTTAAGACATTGAAAGTAATACCAGTGGGAATTTACCCTGATCTTTGTTTCACAAATGCTACCTGGAACAGGACTCCTTCAAACCAATGCCAGGAAACTCAACAGTCCCTAAGGTTCAGTCCAGGTTTTGGTTAAGCTTGGACTTCACTGGATGCGCAAGGGGAATAATATGTGTCAATAATGAACCACTTTCAATTTGTATGAAACCCTCTTGGTAAGAGGGGATGTTCACCAACACTCAAACACAAATTGTGTACAGAACCGATTTGTAAAATTCAAGTATTACTCTTATTTGCCGAGGCTCGCACATGCTTTCTCACTGCGACCAACAGATGATCGGGAATCTGTTCTCTCCCTCATTATCCTGCATATATGTACGTAATGCTCAGTTATGTATGTGTATGTTAACATGTATAAACACTTTCTTTTGTTGCATTGTTCACGAAATGCAATGACCGCCAAAATTTGAACAGGCCTTGATTCGAAGGAAATACTGTGTGACCAAGCCATCGTCTCGCTACTCAAACTGTTTGAGGATGGAGGACAAAGGGCTTTAGCGGGTGTGAAATGTTACTCCGGGGAACATGTGTGCTGTTTGTCTACCCCAAGTTATTCTCCTGATATGAAGAATATTATATTTGTTTATAATCTGGAAAAAAAAGAAGAGAGATTATTTATTAGCAAAGGCCTTTACGTTCAAACTCAATAATACAAGGTGAAGATTTTCAAATGGTTTAAATTCATGATTTTCCCCTATGATTTTGCTGCAAGTATACACACCATTTTTAGTTGTGTTCTTGTCCATTTCTGTGACTCTAATCCCTCATCTGGTACAAAATACAAAATGTCTCCATTTCCAGTCGATATACCATTATTCATTTTTTTTATAATTATTTTTCTTTTTCTTTCCTTCCCTAGTAAGAAATTCTGACTTTGTTGTGGTAGTTTCTCATTTTGTTGTTGAATCATTTAGATTGTAAACAGTTCAAAGTAAAAGAAAAAAATACATGTATGTGGAATAAAGAATATTGATTTGTATTCTGATGTTGTATTTAGATTTATCTAATTGCATATATATTATATTTAAATTGATATCATTTCACACTGCTAAGTACAGTGTTTCTTTGGATATGGTATATTTTATACACTTTGAAAGACAATTTAATTACATATAATTTAAGTGGTTTACATATAACTCTGCTGTCCAAACATTGTTAGGCAATCTGAGGTTGAACTAAAGAAACTGGATGAATCAGAGAAAATGTATGTGAGGATAAGATGAAACCGAATGCTGCTGAACTAAGATACTTTGCATCCATTGTCTCCACAGCAGGAAGCACATGTTATCTAGAGAAATATCTCTAGAAAAGCTGTTAACCCTGTGACATGAGGGAAATGAGTAGGCAAGATACATCCATCATGCCACATCCATCATGCCGATGAACAATGTGTTGAGAAACACACTAGGCGTGAAAATCACAGTGGACGATAGCACTTATTATACAAATTGACAAGGGGGAGATGTTTTTATTGCTTCTTAAATGTTAGTTAGAACTTTTGTCCTCTTTTTTTCCCCATAGTCTTTCTCTAAAGAAAGTCAGAACACAAACATATGAAGTTACCTGAACAAGTGGTGTCTCGGTGTCTTAAAACCAGGTCTATAAGGCACTAACCATAAAGCCACCCATCAAAGCAGAATTCCCACTACTGCCAAGGGAGACCTAATTTGAGACCCTGGTCTGTTTTGTAACTATTGATTTCCCCAAAGACACTATGGGGTTACTGGCCAACATTAGGAATATTCTAATTTTTCTAATCTCAGTCAAACCCAAAGGACCATATGCAAAAACTGTTTCATTGGCCCTTTTCACTCCTTTTGGTCTGTGTTATTGCTGTCCCTCTGGACAGAAAGAAGGACACTCATGCTATTGCCTGAGAAAAACTAAAATTAGGTTGACTACGGTTAATGGGTCAGATGCTGACATTTTCAACTCAAGGGGATTAGAAAAACTACTTCACAAAAAAACACGCTCACAACAGCACACATAGACGTCCCTAAATTAATCATCTGTGACCTAATAAGTCCCTACAAATTCCTTTCTCAAACTACATGTCTAACTCAAACTTTAAATTTGATGTGTTAAATATTATGGTCTTATGTTCGACATGGCAAAGCGTTCTGTCTATTTTATTCTTTGTGCTTGCTGTCAGAGTATGTCTGATCTTTTGTAATAATGTCAGTATACTTATTTTCTCAGTATTCTTGATGCCAGTTTGCAGGTTGTTCCCTCAAACTGTCTTGCACCATCAAAGTGACTTTGACTTCCAGTCTAGATTTTCAGACATTTTGAACCTTGAGAATGCATATTTTTTAAAGGGGTCATCGGATGCGACATGCACTTTTACAAGTTGTTTTACCTTAGATCCGCCCTGAGTGAGCTGTCATCAGTCCACCATTGTTTCACCGCCAGAGCAGATGTAGACAAGAATGACTCCTAAGCGATTGAGGTGTTCTGTTGTTGGATGTAATAATGAACATAGCAGTCGTCATTTACTCCCGACATCTGAGCCGCTAAAGACACAGTGGATTACGTTTGTTTTTGAAGGGAATGTACCCCCAATCTACCTAAATGCGTCTATGCTCGCGCGAATCATTTGTGATCCAGCTTCCAGCCAGGTTTTTTAATGAATCTTTGCAAATCGCCTTTCCTAATAATGTGCTAATTAGCAAGTTTCACGTTGAATGCGGCTAAAGTAAACAGTCTCTCAGAGAGCGGCATGGAAGAGGGTCAGCAGAGCTCATTTGCATTTAAAGGAACATGCAATAAAACGGCTTGCTGTAGACAGAGCTGTTTTTTTACAGGGTAAAAACGGTGTTGTTTTACACTACCATCGAAGAATTTTAACCAAACTATGTTACAAACTTTTCATTAAGACCCTAAAGATTCATATCAACTTGTGGAAAATGGGCATCCGATTTTAACCACATTTAACCAGAGCTTTCATCTGGTCTTCACCAAATTTTGTACAGACCATCTTAAGGCTAGACTTGTCAAAAGATTTTGAAAGCTTTTTGATGTACTAAACTGTTCACAAGTTACACATCAACCAAACATGAAGCAAATTCTCCCTTTTTATAATCCATGAAGCTATTTACAGTTCAAAGAGCAGTGGACACTGTTGTGGTAAACTAGTTATGATGTCTGGCATCACATGGAGTACTGTATTCTCCGGGAATCCCAGGACCAGGGCATGAATAATTTATACGTTTGCATGGTTTCATTGTTTGCCAGGTTTATTTACACTGTTTTGATGTAGTCTGGAGTTCATTCTCTACTCAAAATGATCTGTTTGGGCTCAAAAATTGTTGTTGATTGTTACTGTTATTGTGTTTTGTTAGTTAGACAACATACTTTCAGCCATATACATGGCTTTTTGACATATGCCTTTAAAGTCCACTATATGCAATATCTATATACATTATAGTGCCAAAAGTATTGGCCCCCTTCTAATTAACAGGTTTGACTACTTTAGTAATTTCCATGCTCCTTGTGAAGGGTGTCAATGATTGTCTTCTGGACAACTGTCAGATCAGCAGTCTTCCCCATGATTGTGTAGCCTAGTGAACCAAACTGAGAAACCATTTTGAAGGCTCAGGAAACCTTTGCAGGTGTTTTGAGTTGATTAGCTGATTGGCATGTCACCATATTCTAATTTGTTGAGATAGTGAATTGGTGGGTTTTTGTTAAATGTGAGCCAAAATCATCACAATTAAAAGAACCAAAGACTTAAACTACTTCAGTCTGTGTGCATTGAATTTATTTAATACACGAGTTTCACAATTTGAGTTGAATTACTGAAATGAACTTTTCCACAACATTCTAATTTATTGAGATGCACCTGTATTCTAGGGAATTGTATGCTTCTAATTTTATAGCAACTGTTTGGACAGAACCCTTTTCTATTCTAGCATGACAGTGTCTCTGTGTATAAGGCAAGGTTCAAAAAGAAATGATTGATTCAGTCAGTGTGGAAGAACTTGACTGGTCTGCAGAAAGCCAAGTCCTAATGCCAGCTGAACACCTCTGGTGTGACTTTAAATGCAGACCTTGAGCCAAAAACTCATCACCAAACACCAATGACTTTTACATATGGGTACAGTCATTTTAGACACTTCCAAAACTGTTGCAACAGAGATGGAAATACAATTTTTAAATACATGAATTATGTTTCCGTCTTTGTTGCTACAGTTCTGTGAGTTCCTTTTTCTGTTCTAAAGATGGGGGTGTCAATTAAACAGCATTTGTTATATTAAGTACCATCACATCAGATTGTTAAGTACACGTTCTGTCATGACTTCTCTCTGAAAGTTTGGCATGAAAGTATGCATGGAAATGTTAATGTGTTCGGTCTTGGTGGAATAGATCTGCAACAGAGCAAGTACTGAGACTTGCTATACTGCCAATACATCCACAGACATGCTGCTGCACATATAACATATATGAAATAACCTCGCATATATAGCATACATTAAATTACCCCATAGAAGAACTATACAGGTGGAGCTGGGGAAGGTGGAGGGTTTCTGACGCATGCTGAAACTGCTACAGCAAGCACTGGCCAAGTATTTGAATGTTGAGCAGCAAGCTCATTGGCTGTTGATGCAACTAGAACCAGTCGGCTGCACCATGTGAATAATGATGTGATTATATCAGATTGAGATAGAACCTGTCGACCTGTGGTATCTAGAGTTTCATGACAGAACTTTTTATTTACTGTACTCTATCAAATGGTTTGAGTTAGATTTATTCACTGCCTCAAAAAGTTGATTTTATTTAATATTGTACCATTTAAATGTACTCACATATCTTTCTTATCTTCTTTGACATTTAATTAAGTGTAAAATAATGTTTATGAATCATATTTGAGAAAAGATTATATACCTAATTCTGACAGAAAATGTCTATTTTATATCTTCTGTCATTTCAAACAATTTGGCTCTGTGTTCAAAAAAGCACGTACATCAGCTTGTTCATTTGAGAGCAAATTTAATTAGAGAAACCCTGTAGGGCTGTGACTGAGGTACTCTTCCAGGATGTCATACAGAAAAACATTTTGCATGACTGAGTTTTATTTATGATGTCTATAACTGTGTTCCAAAAGACCTCTGAGGCACCACTGACAATCTGACGATGACTGAATTATGATTTGTTTACACATAATGTGTAGTCTACAGTGTAGTGCAGATTCTGCGTGAATCAGGTAAATTTCAGGTAAAGTATCATGTTATTCCTATCTGACTTTCATGGAATACAGAAGCTGCTGAAAGAGAATGTGTTTCAGGTACATAGTGTACAGTTCACGAAACAAATGTTGCAGAAAGTGGTTGTGAGTCATTGTTTTGAGCAGTAGAGTTAGAAAATGTGAAAACATTTTCTATTGTTTACTGTTTGATAGTCAATAACGCGAGACAATGAACAAATGACACTTATAAGCTAGTTAATCAAAAACACAGTACAGCTATGTTAGTCCAACTCCAGAACGAATGACCATTTGTATTTGTTTTTGTTTTGTTTTTAGAAAATCGAACATGTAAAGCACAAACAGTCCTATTCCTGAATGAATGATTCTCATGAACAGGTTCTTTTTAGTTCATCAAAAACATGCAGCACATCCATAGTAGTCTAACTCCAGAATGACTGACTATGGCAGGTTCTTTTTTCTTTTTTAATAAATCAAAAACATAAAGAGCGCACATTGTAGTTCAATTATACACTGAATGACCCCTAAGAGCCAGTTCTGTCTAGTGATTCTTTTCAAAGACATAGCACAATCAGTGTAGACTGGTTCCTGAATAAATGGCTCTTTTTAATGAATCAAACACATCTAAATAACCTGTATTGATATTGGCGTTTATTGCAATGTGTAAAGTGTTCTGTCAGTAGCATTTCATAAATATTAAAAAAAGATAATAATAAATAAATCATTTATTTGTTTGGTATGTTGCTTGTTACAAATTAATTTAGCAATAAGGAACCTAAATTGTTATATTCTTCCCAATTCCCATCCCTTATCATCTTTCTGGATATATTTACTATATATTTGAGAGCATGTCTGTCCTTGGCTCTTAGTCAGACTGAAAGTCCTTCACCTCTGCCCGGAAAGATCAATGTTCCATATGAGAGTTTTATTAAGTCTAGTCACTTGCCCTATAATTGGGCAGAAGCCTGTTTACCTCAGGTTCCCTGTTAGAGTTTCCTCAAAATCGTACTCGGTTACTAGCATAACCTCGGTTCGAATACGGGAACGAGTACTGCGTCTTGCTTAAGACGCATATGGGGAAAAAGCCTTTTTTTCTCCTAAACTGAAGACTATTTCATTCACACAGTGAAACTGCACGGCCATTGGTTCGTGCAGGGTGAACGGGGTGTCAAGAGGTGTAAGAGAGGCTGCTTGAGGGGCGGTCCGGCCGTAGAGAGATCTGACCCCGTCCTCTTCCTGTCTCGCAGATCAGGATGATGCCTGAGGCGCCGGGTCCAACGCAATCTTGGGTCGGGGTCCCTGGCGCTTAGGAAGAGGGTAGCGTTTGGCCGAGCGAGAGCGTCCCCGCATTTGCTGCACCTTAGCGGGCTGAACAGCGGGTGCGGCAGATTCTGGCTTCGCAGGCTGCTGAGTTGGCGCAGACTTAGGGCGAGCAGAGGCAGCAGCAGAGCTGGAGCGCTTAGGCAGGAAATGTCGCATAGCCTGGGACGATTTCTGTGCCTCCGTGAAGCGTTCAGCAAACCCTTCGACCGCTGGGCCAAAAAGGCTCTTGGGGGAGACAGGAGCATCAAGGAAGGGGATCTTATCCGCGTCCTTCATCTCCATCAGCATCAACCATAAATGGCGCTCGAGCACCACAAGGCTGGCCATCGATCTCCCAATCGCCTGGGCGGTGGTCTTGGTGGCACGTAGAGCCAGGTCCGTCGCGCTCCTCAGATCCCTGAGGGTAGCGGGGTCCAGGGTTTCACTGCGTGAATGAAATAGGCTTCAGTTCAGGAGAAAAAAAGGCTTTTTCCCCCATATGCGTCTTAAGCAAGACGCAGTACGACTGAAGTATCGAAAGGGAACCATTTTTGTGAAGACCTACTTAGGGGACTCCCAACACTGCCGCCAGTTTTTCTACTAAACAAAACCTAGGATAATAAAAAATGTTTAACTTTATAAAAGTTACAGCAAAAGTTCTAACCTGCTGTATTCTGGTGTGAGGAAAGTGGGACACTCTCGCTTCAGTGAAAGAGAAGTGTCAACAGTGACTGTTATCCAATCTTCAATCTGCAAGTTATCAACAAAAGCAGAATACCCACATCAATCATTCTACTGCCAGACATTCCTCTCCAATTACGTTCTCTTCAAGGGCATTGTCTTTTTTTAAGCCCAATTCTGAGAGATCTGATTGCATTCTTATCACATGATCTGACAATTGATTTAGATGCTCAGATATTGTGAGAGTGGTGTTAAAAGGAATGATATTGACAGGAGATTCACGGCTGTGGATGGAAAAACAACAAAAAGCAAGATGTCAACGGATGTACTGAGGCAAAAGAGGAAGGGCGGCAGGGGCTGATGTGTGTGACAAGAAAAGGAGGACGGTCACACATCAAACTCCATGCCAATTTGGTCAGGGCCACAATTCTGCATTTCAATCTGTGTGAAACACTTTCGTCCAGCTGTAATATAAAATGGCAATTTGTCAATTGTGCCACTCAAATGTCAGATCTGAAAAGCAATTTTACAGCACTTCATGCTAAAGGGGCCATTCTGAAAAGATACTACTTATTGGTTTTATTAAAGCCAGCACAACTTTCCAAAGGAGTTAAGTTCTGAATGCATGCACGCATATATGTTTTACAGGCACAGTCATGCTGCTGATATCTGATTGGATTGCTCAGGTCATGTGATGTGGTTCCAACATGTTTGTTCAATCTGTCTTTATTTGGACCTGTCAGAAGGAGTAATCGCACCACTGAGAACTCAAACCAAGCAACACAAATTGCTCTACAACTTGTTACACACGCCTGCCTGTCAGCCTTCAAGGTCTTCAAAGACAATTCAATTCAACCAGACATGCAAATTTGCTGTTATTTAAATAAAAGCGAAACCGAGAATGTGTTTTACAGCAGCATGTATTTCCACAATCCCAGTTTCTGGAATTCGCTTGATTTTTTCCCCTTGTCACACTGAGAAGTGTGCTTTAGTCACATTAAGATTCAAACAACAACCTCATTCCGGTTTTAGTAAAAGCATCTTTTTCCACTGTGTCACAATGGTTAAGTGCAGACTTGCGGGCCTGGGAAATCTGATGCGCCTTGATAACTTGTAGCCAGGGCCGTTTCTAGGCATAGGCGAGCTAGGCGGTCGCCTAGGGCGCCACCAGCTGAAGGGGCGCCAATGAACGCACGTACTGGCACTTTTAGCAGGGTTGTGATAAAGAGTGGCACGGTCACCGGGGGGGCAATAGGGATTTCGCCTAGGGCGTCAAATTGGCTAGAAATGGCCCTGCTTGTAGCTGCACATTCCTGCAACCAATAGGCTCTAATCTAATACAAGGCAGAAAGGCAGGGATGTACCTCCCTGGCTCATAGGTTTACTGCAGTGATTATGTTAGGAGTTAGGCTACCAGTGCATAATTGTATTTAGCTTCACATAAATCCTCATTCAAATAATGAACAGCAAATGCATAACGCAATATGGTGTCTTATCAGACAGTGAAGTATTGTATAGAGAAGCATATGTCTTTTTAAAGAAGACAAATACTTGTGCTATAATAAAGTAAGTAGAAGATGTTAAGGTAATTTCTTAAGTGCAGTGCTGTTATGAATTAAATGTACAGCAAAGTACTTGAAATGAAACGTATGGGTTATGCTGCTAAAAACTGCTTTGTTATTTTATGAACTTTTTATTTTTTTAGAACTTTATCAAAAAAATTATTAACTACTAAGTTGCGACCTAAAATATGGTCAAAGAGATAGCTAAATATAAACAATATAATGCAACAAACCATATAATTGTGCCCAGACAGCAACATAGTATTGGCCCAGATCCGGCCCACATCTGGCCCATGTGAAATCCATGCGGGCCAGATGTGGGCCAGATCTGGGCCGAAACTGTCTGCTGTCTGGGTGGTGTGTAGTTAGAAAATCTAAATAAATTGGCTTAAAAGACAGAATAAAAAGCTTCTCATATCCTCTTTCCCATTCAGCCTATGTCATATTAATAATTTTGCATATATTCTTTGGTTCATGCAGTTCATGCAAAATGTATGCATTAATATTTCCAATAATATTTACTAATAATAATAACTTATTAAAGTAAATTTGAATAATAATAAGAATTTCAAAGTTGTATACTGTTTTTGTTAATGTTTGTGCCATAAAAAATCCTAGGTTGCTCCTTGATGGGGGGGGCAATAGGGATTTCGCCTAGGGCGTCAAATTGGCTAGAAATGGCCCTGCTTGTAGCTGCACATTCCTGCAACCAATAGGCTCTAATCTAATACAAGGCAGAAAGGCAGGGATGTACCTCCCTGGCTCATAGGTTTACTGCAGTGATTATGTTAGGAGTTAGGCTACCAGTGCATAATTGTATTTAGCTTCACATAAATCCTCATTCAAATAATGAACAGCAAATGCATAACGCAATATGGTGTCTTATCAGACAGTGAAGTATTGTATAGAGAAGCATATGTCTTTTTAAAGAAGACAAATACTTGTGCTATAATAAAGTAAGTAGAAGATGTTAAGGTAATTTCTTAAGTGCAGTGCTGTTATGAATTAAATGTACAGCAAAGTACTTGAAATGAAACGTATGGGTTATGCTGCTAAAAACTGCTTTGTTATTTTATGAACTTTTTATTTTTTTAGAACTTTATCAAAAAAATTATTAACTACTAAGTTGCGACCTAAAATATGGTCAAAGAGATAGCTAAATATAAACAATATAATGCAACAAACCATATAATTGTGCCCAGACAGCAACATAGTATTGGCCCAGATCCGGCCCACATCTGGCCCATGTGAAACCCATGCGGGCCAGATGTGGGCCAGATCTGGGCCGAAACTGTCTGCTGTCTGGGTGGTGTGTAGTTAGAAAATCTAAATAAATTGGCTTAAAAGACAGAATAAAAAGCTTCTCATATCCTCTTTCCCATTCAGCCTATGTCATATTAATAATTTTGCATATATTCTTTGGTTCATGCAGTTCATGCAAAATGTATGCATTAATATTTCCAATAATATTTACTAATAATAATAACTTATTAAAGTAAATTTGAATAATAATAAGAATTTCAAAGTTGTATACTGTTTTTGTTAATGTTTGTGCCATAAAAAATCCTAGGTTGCTCCTTGATGTCCAGTATAAAATCTGAACCCTGAAGCAAAACTGCTGCTTTAATACAAAATCAAATCGGTTAAAATGACTCAGCTTTTCAGCGTAAATCAAATGTACTGTGCTGAGACATTTCTGTTCAGCCCAAAATTATTATTCTGAAACCATTGACGACATTGAATATTTGCATGCTTTAATTCTCACACCTGTTCCATGACCTACAGCAAGAAGAGTGCTTACTGCTCTTTACATAAAGAAAATCAATTTCAAAGGCAGCTTCTGTGACAAGAAGACTGATATTTCAGTGTGTGAAGTAACATAGCTGAGGAGGAGGGCAACGCCACTGAGAATACAATCCCGATAACATCAAAAAGAATATATGAGAAATGCCTTAGTAGTCTGGGTTAGAAGGGTATGAAATAAACATCTTAGACATGATTAAAGAGAAGTTTAGACAGCTAAAAGACAAAGAATTCAGTTGTATGTTATTACTGAGATAAAAATATTTGAAGAGAAAATATAACCTTTACAAATCTGCCATAAAGCCAATCTGCCAAATGTGTTTGTAGAAATTGAACATTTCATTTTAAGTCAGTAAGTCGTTATATTTATTCATATTGAGAGAGCCTTGAAATGGGAAAAGCTTTTTAAATCAGTGTCCAGGTGCATTCAGTCAGTTTAATAAGCAGGCAAGGAAAGCACTCATTCATAGAGTTCATAGAGTCCAAAATATGATGCATGATGCTTTCAGCTGAGATTTTTTTTAATGAGAATAAATACACAACTCATGGCAATCTAGCACATCTATTGACTTAAACACTTGACCATGAGAAAAAATGAAAGCCTGCAACATCTATTGACAAACAGGACCACAGTATGGGCAGAGTACAACCAGCCAAAAAATAAGACATGTAAAAATAAATAAATGAATAAATAAAGTTTGGTGAATCAGCAGCTCTTTGTTCTCCCATTTGTTTCCATCTCTCACTTCTATTTCATTTTCATTGCTAGCTATAGATGGAAAAAGAAAGTCTGCAGGGCACATATTAGTAATTCATAAACACTGGAACTAAATTTGACACTCAGTATTCCAGTAAAAGGAGGACAGGGGCTGCTTATATAACTGGGTTAAATGAGACCCAGCATGTGGAACTGGTTGAGTTCGTATACAGGGACAACTTTGGATGTCTAGCGTCTTGAGTATATATATCGACACCAATTTGTTCATTTTTGAAAAAAAAATTTTGCTTATTAAAAACAATACATTATATATTAATATTATTAAAATGATACATTCATATCATTTCAGGACAAAAAAAAAAGTTTGAATTTTAGGATGCTCTGTGTCATCCATTGTGGTGTGCAGCACCCTTTATTAATCTAAACTGGAATATTTTATTGAACGAGTTAATGACTCATAAGCTTGGTTCATTCCTGAATGAATCAGTGTTTTTGAACAAATCAGTTAAATTAACGGTTTAACTGCAGAAAGAGTCACAAAAAAAATCTCCACCACTTGTGGACAGACATAATTCTATAAACATCAGTTTGTGTTTGGATTGAAGTACTATATATGTGGGAGAGAGGATGGACCATTTTTTGTAAATGCGCTTCACCAGCATGCAGCAGCAAACTGTAGTGCAGTAGTGCACTATAGTACTGTTGTATTGTAGTGCAGTAGTCACAAAATCAAAGACCTTATACTTGTCAATACTACCAATGGTCATAAAAGACGCATTTGCTATGCACGTGTGTAAACAACAATCTGTCTCACCCGATCAGTCATGATCACCCAAGACAGATGTTAACATCAGGTGTAAACATGGCCTGCAGGTGATGGAAAGTGATGCTGACAGCTCTAAAATATGTATGTGTGCAAATCTCAGCAGATCCCACAGGTACCATTAACACAGCACAAACCATTAGTTTTACAATGTCATGTGAAACTACATTTTGGTGGTGCTAATTCAACACTAATAACACAGAGAAAGATAGAAATCTGTCTTTGCAAATGTTACATTCGAAATCCATTTACAGATAAAATCATTTGTTTTACATAAGGGCACAAATGAGATTACCAAAATGTTGTCTGTTTGCATGTCGTTCGTTAATATTTTATGGTAAAGATTCAGTAATAAGAATCTTTAATCTTTTTACTGAATCTTATTCAGTAATAAGAAAAAAAAATATTTTAGTGGTTGATATAAGGCAAATAAAAACTAATATTTGTTTTTTAAAACCATGAAATAGATTAATTAAATCAATGCAATGTTGCACGTTGTTTTGTCATTCAGTTTTTTTCTATGACACTGCATCTGGGTAAGCTTCCATGAAATTAAATGCAATTGCTTTTGAATGCACACATAACAATGAGGCATTCAGCCATCAAAAATTATGTTTTGCATTTGTTAATTCGGTGTCTATGTGTTTCAATTACGGGCTTGGCAACAATATTGGTCAAAACACCAGTGAACAAGGCAAAATGTAATGCATGTAAGCCCAGATGTTTTTTAAATCAACCAAGCTTTTGTAAGACAATTTAAAGCTTAATACATAGCATGTCCCTATGTCAAGTAGAACTGATATGTATCCTGTGATTGAACAATTGAAGGCAGGAAGAAAGGGTCTGGCGCAAGAAAATAAAAAAAAAAACGACCTTGGTGTTCCACTTGCAGGTCAGCAATGGGAGCAGTTAAGCACCATGCAGTTCAAATTGTGGGGCCTTGCATCACTTATGAAGACTCAGCCCAAAGGGTCAAGTGCCCCAGAGGTAAGAAGAAATGAGGAGGAAAGTATAGGCCTATGCATATGTAACCCCTCTCCCGGGTCCTCTCCGCCACACCTCGTTCTCGCTCCGAGTGGGTCTCAAACCCGGGTCTCCGGCATGGGAGGCGGACGCACTAACAAGGAGGCTAAAGACTGCAGCCCCTAACGTCAGTCGCTAGTGCGTCTCTTGAGATCAGGGGAGTGAGGTTTTACCTGCACGGCACTTACTCGCTGGCTTCCGTTACACATAAGTAATAAGAAAGCCAAAGCAGTCAGTTAATGTGGAGACTCAGGCAGCCCTGTAGGGGACCTCTGGCTGGTCTAGCTCAAGAAATAATAAACAGGAAGGAAGATCTCATAAAGAGATGTCTTCTGAGTAGCCATATAAGCATGTACACACTGGAGAGTATGTGGTTCAGTTGTTGCAGTGTGTGGAAATTTCTTCTTACTGTTGACATAAACAAACAGACAGTTAGGAGAGGGAGGACAAGGTTTTTATTTAATACCTTTCAAAAATTTGTTTTTTTCTTTGTAGTCTTTCGTCCAGGAGTCCTATGATTAAGTTAGATCCCTGCTGGAAGATTTCGTAACTATACCATTCTGGTGGCTAGATAGGAGTGCTAACAGATTTTTTCCTTGTATAGACCTGTTTATACCTGTTTCCTGTGCACCCCAAACTCATTCACCAATCAGAGCACCAAATTACTGCAATTACCGCCAGCTGAATTGGTGTTCAGACAAGATTTTAAAAAGTCTTTTAAACATTCAAGGAGTGGAAATGTGGTATGAATGTTGGCGAACTTTTCATTTTGCACAATCATTGATGTTCCTCTTCAGTTTCGTTTTATTTTTCATTTGTATTTTATTTTTTAAGTTATGTAACTATTTAACTTTGACAAAAGCATAAGTTAAAGCTTTTTTTCTTTTTTCTTTTTTGTTTGATGTGTGGGCATGGATTGTAGCTGGGTTAAAGATTCAATCAAAGCTTGCCGCCTGTTTGTGAATTTATGAATTCAATGAAGTGATATTAGTTTGATTCCTTTGAAGTAATTTAAAAGAAGTTTGTTTAAAATTGATTTTTTTTTCTGAGGCAGACATTGCATGAGGTTTTAAACCTAAAGTAATGTTTGATTTGATTTAATTCTGCATGAGGCAGAGAAGTACAACGCAAAGAATATCTGATTTGAAGTTATTTTCTTCCATGTGATGTGTGTTAAATGAATGGGATGAGATGGATGGTGCTTTATGTGACCATTTGAGTTACATTAAGTGGTTTTATTACAGAGGGGAGTAAAACTTCAGGTCTGTACTTAAAGCTAAGGTCACAGGTTTTATGAGTTGAAGTGAACTTCAGACTGAAGACATCAATTAAATGGATCTTTAAAGACTCTCATTCTGCCAAGGTCACCGAAATGACGCTCTTGATAGATCTGACAAAATGTTCCCTTTTGTGTAACCCTCATAAATGGCTATTAGTTTGATTCCCCACTGTGTTTTTGAAGGTCTGCATGTTCAACAGTATTGTAAGGGCATATTGGAAATGTTTAAGTTTAGCATTTATTTGCAACCCACAGTAATACATTTTTGTCTGATATTATTTAATTCTGTTTTGCATTATAAAATATTAATTTTGAAAGCTTCTTAACGCTATATATTCTGATATATGCTAATTAGTTGCTAGCTGCTGCTATAAGGACAATCAACTCCTTAAGAAGGACAAATAACCTTTTCATTAAGTGTTAAGTTCAACTAAGTCAATCTGCTAATGTATTACTGAAAGTCTAACTCATTACCAAAGCTGACAACCCTCACACACAAGTTAGTAAAGGATATCTGCAAGTTGCCATGGAAACCAAGGTCCTTTGAATCAAAGCGATGTTCGTGGGAAACGATTAAGGCATCCCATACTCCAAACCTAAACCTCAAATGATGCAGAAGACAGCTAAAGACTGGGTCAAGAGGGTGAGGAAACACTCTTTTATATCTTCCAGATTTTACTGCTGTGGACAGTGTGTTGCTTACTGTCATAATAGCACAATTCATGATAGTTCTGCAAAGATATTCATCTATGATACCAAATGCAAATGTTTTTCAGGTCCCACTTTATATTAAGTGGCCTTAATGTACTTACATCAAAAAATAAGTACAATGTACTTATTGTGTTCATATTGTATTGCAAAACACTTTTGCT
The DNA here is from genome assembly GCF_001515605.1 of Sinocyclocheilus anshuiensis. NCBI lineage: Eukaryota > Metazoa > Chordata > Actinopteri > Cypriniformes > Cyprinidae > Sinocyclocheilus > Sinocyclocheilus anshuiensis. The sequence goes on along the minus strand of NW_015552740.1, from coordinate 68,501 downwards.
GCTATTGAGGTGGGATACTGGTGAGGTTAGGGACAGGTTTGTTGGTATGGGTAGGTTTAAGGGTGGGGTAAGGTGTAAGGGATGGGTCAACAGTGTAATTATAAATGTAATTACAGAAATTAATTACAGATGTAATTACATGCAGGTATTTTTAAAATATAAGTACAATGCAAAAACATGTACGTACACAATAAGTGCATTGTACCAAATGATTAATTTAAATGTAAGTACATAGTTGTTAAGGCCACTTAATATAAAGTGGGTCCATTTTTCAGTCTGGAGAAAGCGCAAAGGTCATGCCACAACAATTACATGCACTCCCTCCTAAATAACGCAAGCTGTCTGTCTTCTCTTCATGGGAATACTGAACAGCATGTTGTGGTTGATAAATGTCTTGTTGTTAAAGAAAGAGATGGCGCACAGTCAGATCGGCAGGAAGTCAAAGTGGATTACTCTTTCAGCATGCATTTACACTTTTATAATCACTTAGAAGTGGAGTGTGGCTGTCTTTCAGTAAAAACACAATGCTCAGAGAAAGAATGTTCAGTTGAAAGTAATTACTATCGTCCGGAACAACCAGTTCACCTGTTCTTCATCTGTGCAAATTGTTTTATTATTTAAATCATTAGCATATTAATTACTCTCACTCATGTCGTTCCAAACCCCTAAGACCTTTGTTCATCTTCGGAACACAAATTAAGATATTTTTGGTGAAATCCGAGAGCTTTCTGACCCTCCTATAGACAGCAACGCAACTGGCATGTTCAAGGCCCAGAAAGGTATTAAGGACATTGTTAAAGTAGTCCGTGTGACATCAGTGGTTCAATCTTAATTTTATGAAGCTACGAGAATACCTTTTGTGCACAAAGAAAACAAAAATAACGACTTTATTCTACAATTCTTCTCTTCTGCATCACCGTCCGCTGCCATTCACGAGAGTACATGCGTGTGCAGTTCAGTTACATTGCTGTCTATGCAGGGTCAGAAAGCTCTCGGATTTCATCCAAAATATCTTAATTTGCTTTCCAAAAATGAACGAAGGTTTTACGGGTTTGGAACGACATGAGGCTGAGTAATTAATAATAGAATTTTCATTTTCATTTTTGGGTGACAGGAGTAGTGAAGTAGTGACAGGTCTTTTCTTCCAAATTGTGATTTAAATACAAGTGAAACAGTTTATCAAAAAAGCACGGGGGACATGGTTTTATTCATAAGTTGTTGATCGGATTTTGAAAAGTGGGCATTGCACACAAAATAACTGAGGAAGATGGAATGGGGTTTAAAACTAAGTGATGGGACAAGTCTGGCATTTTTCACTGAAAGATCAAGTTATGTTATTTTTAACATTACAAGGTCAGTATAACAAAATAGCAGAAGGAACTGGATGATACATTAAAGAAAGTTATCAGTCCACAACATGGATTGGTTCATCTGGCCCCCCGACTAAGCCTGGTTTCTCCCAAGGTTTTTTCTCTATTTCTGTCACTGAGTGACACTTCACATTTGGCAATATTATTGACTTGACTGCACGGACACTATTGGATGAGAACTGAACTCAGCCAGATGATGACATCACAGTTTTCTCCAGAGCTGCTTTATAGATTAATTAAACTCATTCCATAATTGATGGTCTTTTCACAGTTACTGAAGTGAACTGAATCAACAATGAATTGATTTCAACTGAATAATGCATACTAAAATAAAGACAGCAGAATAGAAACAGAAATAGAATAGAACAGCAGAAAGGACAGCACAACAGCAGAATAAAGACAATAAAATAATTAATAAATAATTGCTTTGAAAGAATCTGTACTGTATAAAGGGCTATATAAATAAAGGTGACTTGACTTAAGTGAATTTTCATCTCAGGCTTACTTTAATTAAATGCATTTATGTCTATACAAACACAACAAGACTTCGATGTTCAGAATTGTGTTATGTTTTCCGAGTGTTATGTTTTATTTTAACTGTAGTTGCTGTTGTTGTCTAAAGTGATTCTTCAGTAATGTTTGGTTTCTAAGAATACTTTGAAGGGGACTGAATTATGCATTGAGCTAGTTAAGCCTACGAATAAATTGCAAAACAAATGAAAGAGTTATTGCATTTTGCTGTCAGCACAACACAGTTAAGAGTTATTCAGTTATGGTAGTTGGAGCAAAATTGTTGTTCTTCATGCTGTTTTATGTAATTTTACCAACAAACAAACAAAAAGCACTCATGTAAAATCGATGCCCTTATAACTGAAACTCTTCTCTCTCTCTCTCTCCCTCTCCATCAAGGAGCATCAAGGAGCTTTTTGTTGTCCAGTACAGCTCAGATAGAGAATAGAATGACATTGAATGAATGGCTTGGCCATGTTCATA